>NW_026441625.1:0-16634 GCF_025612915.1 Magallana angulata
AATCTTGTTTAAAAACACATGTGAACATTCTAAAAATAATCACTAAATCCCTCAATTCTATCGTGTCAGCCTCTACCGCCAATCACAACTTCTCGGGCCTTTCTGGCAAGCTCGGAAAAACACTTCGAATGTATTACCTAGGCGTCCATGACGACCCCCCTTTTTTTAAAACTTGATATAATTACAACACATTTTATGATCTGTTGAGATGTGAGCTATACTTCATTAAAGGTATCAATATACACTAAAATATAACACAGAAACGAAATACAAAACTTCTTGCCGATATTTATTTTAATGGGAAGCGACTCCATTTTGTATAATATTCTAACATCCGGTGATTTTAATACATTCGAGGTGTTTTTCAAAGCTTGCCAGAAAGGCCAGAGAAGTTGCAATTGCCTATACACCGCATGTGTTAATTTGATATTTGATTTTTTTTATCCTGCCTTGAACGCTTGGAGACTGTTTCATTTTCTTAATTCGGCTAAATAATGCTTCCAATTTTGAGCGCGCTCTCTCTCTCTCTCTCCCTCTCTCTCATTTTATGTGCAACCTTATGAAGACGTCAACTACTTTCTACGATATCTATAAAACCTCTCAGCAGTATTTAGCGGAAATATCCGTGGGTAAATAAAAAAAATCTTAAACTGAAACACAAGTCAATCTTACATGTACCGGTCAAAATCTCGAATAAACAAATAGTTGGAATCGTACAAAATATCAATAAACATGCACGTGTGATAAAGTACATGCAGAAGAACACGAGCTACCGCGGATCACTTGACTCGCGCGGGATCTCCTTAGCTATGTTCTAGGGGTGATCATTTGAAGGTTTAATCTTTGTGGTTTTTCGTTGTTTATCTATAACATTATTAGTACATGTATAGTTTTTAGAACATTTTAGAATTACAAATTCACTATTGATTTATGTCTGATAATGTTTCTGATTTGGAACAATATCGCTTTTATCAATTTTTAGAGGGGCTTCTCAATTCACATTCTAATGTTTCATTCAATAAATTGAAGGTGAACAAAAAGAACATAAAATTGAAACAGTTCTTGTATATATATCTTGTTATTAGATAACCGCTGACCTCTAGGTAGTGCAGCCGCGACCGATTTCCTCGGCCGCGGATGAGGGATCGGATAACTTACGTAAAGTTAAAACACACATAAAAAGCTCAGAACCCAGGAAGATTTACAATGTTTGCAGTTTGATGAATAAACTCTAATTAATATAAGTTTTTTTCCCCTTTAATCCCACAGTTGATCTATCTGTCTGATACTGCTTCACTTCGAGTTTATGATTTAACAGAACGATTTCTTATTCTATCGTTTAATTCAAATTAAGAAGAGTAAGCTTTAATGTCATTGTGTACGATTCTTGTGTTTGCTGCTAAGTAAAATCACATATGACAGACGCGATTCTTGTGTATTAGATAACCGCTGACCGCTAGGTAGTCCAGCCGCGACCTTGGCGATCCATTTTTATCGGCCGCGGGCGAGATGGGTTATGTAATGACGCACACAACTAAGAATTTAGGTCGATTTGAAATGCTTGCAGTAAAATGACTCAAATCTATTTCATGGAAGTTATTTTTTTTTTAAATCTAGTGTATGTATCTCACTAGATAAGAAAAAGAACGTTTATATTTTCTAGTTTTTGTTTTTCTAAACGGTTGTGCACTATAGGACCTAAACAGAGGTTACTCCAAAAAAAGAGGCTGTAAGAAAAACATCTACACGTATACTTTTTAGACACTTTTTCAAATGAATCAAAGCATCCCGTATATGCTGGAATACTTTCAGCTGTTAATATATGTACGTTATTCGCACGAAGACGATTCGCTTACTTGCCAAATGAATACAGGTACATGTTAACAAGACAAGCTTTTTACACTCATAATACGCATTACCGGTACAAAATAGTTTTGTAACGACATTGATAACACAATAATGAACAACTTTTCTATCGACAGCTATAGCGAAATATTAACCATTTTTGAGTTATAAAGCGAAGACTTTTAAGGGCTCTAGACCCCTAATTTAAGGTGCCAGCCCTTTTTCAATGGTGTCAAGTGAAAGCCCTTGACATTTTGCACATATTTTGTTCTATATGTGTTTAGAGAAAATTTTAAACTAAAGAGCTACATAACAAAAACACAACAAAAAATCAGCATTTTTTGAAACACAAATTCAAATTAATTTTTTGAAACTTTAAAGGAGGAAAATTGTAAAAACAAAACTCGGAGGACAACGTTCAAACTCTCTATTTTGAAGATTTGTGACTTTGTAACACAGGCTGTGAGCGGTTTCAGAGCCTTTGCGTGCACAAGAATGCCTATATTTTGGGGGAAAAAGGGGAATAACTCGGTACCGGAAGTGTCGATATCAACGATTTTCCATAGATATTGAGAAATAGTAACTATCAATAAGCTCTGCAAATTTGAACTTTATAGAACAACAAACAAGCAAGATATTTGAGTTTTAAAAAACGTCTAGAAGAAAAAAAAGAATAAAAAGAATTACCAACAGAATCAGTACAAGGTCTTCCGTTGAAAACGGAAGACCTTAATTATACAAACACTAAATTTGTGGAGACAAAGACAATTAACAGTTCAAGGGAGAGCGGTTGTGATTAATACTTTACTTATGTCAAAATTGTGGTATACATTGTCTGTAATATCTATGCCTAAATGGGCAAGAGATACTATACAAGAAGAATGTACAAATTTCCTGTGGAATTATGGTGCACACTTAGTATCTTATAAAACTATTGTTGGTAGTAAACAGAATGGTGGTTTGATATTGAATGATATATATCTTAGAATGCTGTCATTTAGACTTACAAATTTGGCCAAATATTTTTGTAAGTCTAGAGAACATGTGTGGAAATATATATGCAAATATTTTTTATCCAAAATATGTAACTTAAGAGCAAATGCTGAAATATTAATGCTTAGATTGTTTAATAAAGACTTATCATTTTTACCTCAACATTATTCAGAACTTTTTAGTGCATGGTATGCTATTGAAGATAGTATTGTATATAATGAGAAAGAGGATGATGTATATAATTTTTGTTTATTCTGTAATCCAAAAATTCAAGCTATGGTAAAATGTTAAAGTGGAATGATTTTATTGATGCAGGAATTACTCATATCAAAGATATTGCCTTTGAAGTTAAACCTGGTTTTCTACCTAGCTCATACATTGTTGATATTATTCTAGAAAAAAATCTTGATGCAAATGTATTCAAGATCAAGGAAAATTACAGTATTCTTTTACAATGTATTCCAACAGAATGGAAAAAAATATGTAAATGAAAAAGAGTTAAAGAATGAGTTTTATCGCAGATTTTTGTGTAAATTATGAAAATCAGAATATTGTTTTCAGCACATGAACAGTTAAAATATTTCATAAATTGTCGATTGAAAAATTGTTTCAGTATCCTGTATCAAATACTTTCTGGAGTGAAAAATTAAATTTAGAACATTCTGAAATTTTTATTAAAAGATGGAATGTATTATGGGAGTTTCACAAACCACCAGAGATTGTTGAGTTAGATTTCAAATTATATCACAATGCTATATTTACTTACGAAAAAATGTTTAAAATTGGTAAAACAGAATCAAATATATGTCCTATTTGTTTGTTAGAAATTGAAGATATAATACACATGTCTATTGGATGTTCAGAATTACAAGATTTTAAAAACAATTTTGTTATATATCATTTAGAAACTTGAAAGATATAGATATTGGTATATACAATACTTTAGAATTTGATAAAATGTTTTTCTCTTCACCGTCAAAGAGCATAAAAAATGTTAATACATTTTTGTCAACTTCTTTTTATCTGTATGTAGACTTAGTATAGACAAAAGAAGGCAAACGTATATTAAAAGTCAACAAAAGATGGATGTAACAAAATTTTGCAAGTACACATTAAGACAATTTGTTTCATATAATTATTACCAATTGTGTATCAAAGAAAACAGAGAGAATATGTTCTTTAAATTATTTTTAAACAGAAACCCTCTTGTAAAAGAAACCGAGGGAGTTTTGTTATTTATTTTGTGAATCATTTGTAATACTTTTTGTCATGAACATTTTTTAAATTTGTAATGCATATTGTGATGTTTATAAATAAAAGATAAAAAAAAAAGGTTTTTCTACAAACCTGTAGGTCATGAGTTCGAATCCCGGTGAGGACAATAAAAATTTTAACTTTCCAAAATTATTATAAAACGTATTTTTTTGGTTAAATACTGTGAAAGAAAATTCTAAACCGGTGAAAGTATTTCAATTTAATATACTTTGATCCACATTAATATCGACCGATGTTCGTTACCACCTCAAGGGCATGGGACGATGGCTTTGAATTTCTCTCAGGTTGGGATACATGAATCCTATTAGTTAATTTAGGAACAATAACTCTTTCCTGAGGAACTTTCATACCAAATAAAATTTAAAATATTTTTTGTGTTTATTTGCAATGATTTTCATTCAATTTTATATGTCACATTTATCAAAATACATTTTCTTATAACATCAAGCAGCTTTTTCATAAGATTTGTGAAAAGAGGAAGAAAATATGAAAGATTATGTTTTGGGGAAATACTTAAAAAATTGCAATAATAACATTTTTAAATGATTAGGAAGTGTTAAATTTTATTTAGATGTCCGAATGAAATAGCCATCATATGACAAAGAATTTCTCTCAATTTGTTAATAGTTAATTTTTTTAAAAATGTTTTACAAAATCACGAAAAAACATCAAAAACTTCTTTTAAAATACCTATAGTATACCTATCATCATTTGAATATTTGATAAGTTTGATATGTTTTGTGGTCTTCTATTATAAATTGGAATAAACTGTGGGTGCATAGAGCCACTTTAAACAAAAAAACTTGTTTTAGAAGTATGGAATATGAGTCTTGGTAAAATGGGTAAGCAAACACGGGCCGGGACAAAATAAAAGAGGGGGTAGATCGCGATCGACAATCGTCAATTCCAAAATTCGCATTGTTTTGCTCGCTTACTACTCAATAAAATATCGTTTGTGTAGCAAGGAAGCGAGCGGATCTAACATCTAATTTTAAAGCAGATCTAACCTCTAACTTTAATTAGATTGATACAAAAGAAAACAAGTTGTTTTACGTTCACGCGTTTAATCATCATGATGATGTCGCATTATTTTTAGAACAAAAGGAATTTGATAGAATTAAAATAAGGTATTAGTAATTCAATTTCAACGTTTGTTTCTTATTACACTTACTTTTTACCCAAAGTTTCGCCGCTTTGTTGCATCTACATACACAGCCATACAAGTTAAAGGTATGCCCCAACACCACACCATTCGTTCTTCAAATGATTTATCATAACGGAAATTCTATAGAAACGTATGTTTATTTATGTTCATTGAGAAATGTTTTATTAAGTCCAGTGATGAGCCTGTCGACGCCGGGTCAGAAGGCTAAATAAAACGCTACTACTGACCACGGTGCGTCAGATCATTAGTATGCACTTGATCGCATTTACCTATTAGGAGGAGAATTTTGTAGCGCAGTGTCCGTGCGTATTAAATGGGGGTGCGGGAAACACAGCTCTCCAGTAGTCATCTGGAAGCTGTCTTTCTGCCTCCTCTTTTATACAGGTAAGATTAATTATAACGCTTGCGTGCATTCTCAAAAGTAAAGTTGATAGATTCAGAGGGTTCAGCGAATATTTTATTTTCAGAGATTTTCGTAATAAATATTAATGTTCATAAATTTCATTGTAATTAATATTGATATTTATTGTTAAAATGTCATATTAAATTAATAAAAGAGTAGTCATCTGGAAGCTGTCTTCCTGCCTCCTCTTTTATACAGACTGGGACTCCCCATGTAGTGGAGGAGACATTCCGGAAACACTTTGGCTAGGACACCCGCCAAGTGTGGGGATGTTGGAACAAAGAACTCGAGGATCTTAATAAATTAAATATCATAACACTCTATATAACCCCAAGTCGAATTTTATAAAATAGACTGGAGGAGTTATGATATAGTGGTGGAAAATGATAGATTCTCCAAAGCAGATATCTATGGAACGCCATCGCTACCTTATAGCATAAAATTATAGGTACACTATGTTATATTATTATTACATTATATCAAAGTCCATTACGTGGTGTGAATATATCTTTACATTTGGTCAAATCGTTATTACTTGATGTCAAAAGCACGTTAGATGAAGTAAACATGTCTTTACATTAGGTCAACTTTTTATGTTGTGATGTAAAATCATCCTTACGTTATGCAAACATTGTACAACCAAAGGTCAATACATCATGACATTATTTCGACACTGCATTACATGGGGCAAATGTATCCCTATCGATTCTATCCTTTCGTCATGTCAACATTTTATTACATGATATCAATATATTTTTACCTTTTATCAACACTTTATTACATGATGTAAATATATCGTTTTATCATGTCAACACTTAATAACTTGATGTCATAAGTTTATGACGTTATGTCTAAACTTAATAATGTGATGTGAATAAGTTTTCGCTAGAGGTCAGTTCTATATTCTTTGATGTACACTCTTCAGTACTTTAAGCTGAAACATTATTTCGTTATGCAAAAAAGGATACCCTCGCCCTTTCTATATACATAGAAACGGTAAGCTGTTTACCTAGATGTATACAGGGGCTATTGTAACTTCATGGAACGGGACGATACCAGGCCCCGAGGTTTTAAAACTTTTTCCAAAACCGAGGATATAAAAGGTTTTGGAGTACGTTCTCCGCTGAGTACTATTTGGAGTATGCTCCAAAAGCCAATCGATAAAATTTTACTAGTATGTCTCTGGAGAAAAGACAGAGAACGGTAATTCATGTAAATAGTCCTGGCATGTAGGCAAACTGTACATGTATTCAGATTAATTATTTATCAACAAAATGTAACACATTATTTACATGTACATATTACCTTCTTCATCTGCAAGCATGGAGATGTGTCTGCATCTATAACTTATGAATTTTTGAGCAACAAAGACGATAAATCCAGTGTAATTGGTAAAATTATCAACAAATTATGTTTATGTCAAATCTCTCTCTCTCTCTCTCTCTCTCTCTCTCTCTCTCTCTCTCTCTCTCTCTCTCTCATGAGACTCAGATAGTGATTCATGCATGTGATGATTAAGTATAATTACTAGTATGTTGTAAGGAACGATATGAATATAAAAGAAAGAAATAAGAATTTACACGGATATGGAGAGAGTATTTCAACATAGAATTTAGTTCGATATATCTTAAGTTTTCCCGGCTTTTTAACGATTTTGATATTTTACATGCCAGGAAAAGGTAAAAAACGACGCCAATACAAAACTGGAAAGTCACTGCCCCCAATTAGATATCTCTTAAGGTCAAGATCTAGTAAATGATTCCAGACTGTCCTTTTGGTGCTAGAACCATTATGACGTCATAATTGATTTGATGATTTTTTCCCGTATTTTACGGCTTTTAAAGAATTATGTGTAAAATAAAACAATATTTTGACATTGTATATTTAATCACGGGAAAAGTAATCCCGGTACCTATATTCTATTTGACATCATTTTAAAGAGGATGTCATGACCTTGTATTATGCCGTTTTTGCTGAGACTGTAGGCATTCTAGATATATTTCATGAGTCAAAAATGGACAACACTCCAAGATTTGTTACTTTTATCCTTCATATTTCATAGAAAACGATTGTTTAAAACATGATTTTTCATTGTGTTTACCAAAAATTTAAGCTCCGGTACACCCTATCAAACAAAGATATTGTTAAGAAGCATCATTAAAAGAATTTATATCCTGAATTTCATAAACCTGTAGGCACCTTCCATTTACTAGATCTTGACCTTAAGATATTTAGTGAGCAGTTCCTGTATTAGGAAAAACAGTGAAGAGTTTAATTAAAAAATTAGAAACATAAACTGAGAAAATCACAAAAATACTGAGAAGATCCGTTTATTTTCACACTCAGAAAGTATACACTAAAGAAATTACCGGTATATGGGTATTCCAATTTAATTGTAACATACTATATTTGCCTTAATTCTTGTGAGAAAAAAACATCTAATATCTTGCAGGGGTGGGGTTGGGGTTGGAATTGCATCAAGGAACATATGCCAAAAGCCAAGGACACACGTAAAGTTTCTCATTTCAATATTTTTGGGAATATGCACGAGAGTGTGTTTAGAATTTATACATAAACGTACTGTGTCATTTTTAATCTTAAGTAACGTCATTTGATATTTTTGAGCAAGCCTTTCCTATTCATCTTTAAAATTCGAAATAAATGTGTTAATTTTGATGCATTCGACATAAATATTTGATTACTTTATCTAAATAGTAACTTGCTAATGAAATAAAACAATTTAAGAGATGAATATTCCCACAGCTAAGCTATATACAGAAAAATCTCTCACATGAAAATGCGAAAAAGCTATTTTATCACAAGTAGTACATGTATTTTCAATCGATCGCATAGAATAACAATAATCTATACAGGTGAATGTAGGTATATACAACCAGGGTATGTATACGATTTCAATCCTAACTAGATTTCATAAATATTTTTATGAAATCTGCATCAAGGGGTTGTTCTATTATTAAGGGCACATTGTAGTTAGAAATGCCATGGATTCAATGTTAGAATATTTCGGAAATTTCTACTTTTTTAATGCTGCCTTGGACACGACCTATTAAGGGGGTGTGAGGCCATCTTAAAGCCTGTACATTTGTGAATAAAATTGTTAACATTTCAAGAACTGGGTTGTTTCTGCACAAAACTGCTGTCAAAGATGAAATACAGCAATAAATATATATGAATTATTTTAGGGCAAGAAAACGCCAGTCTATACAAGGATGTACTTAGAACCCCTATGTCTATGGAGGCACGTTGACGTTATATTTTCATCGAAAAAATGCATGTCAATTCCAAACAATCTGTGTTAAATGTGACAGATATCTCTATACCTAATGAGTTTTTATATTTTTTCTATAGTTTTTCTATAGTTCTGTGAGCACAAACATGTAAGTTAAATCTAATTCTTTTTAGAAGTAGGGTAAGGGTCCAAAATTTAATCGAAGCAACAGTTACTTCGTGTGAATCAAACTCCTCATTAACAACTGACTTTATCGAATTTTTCATTAATTTACTTAACTCATAAATTAGAAGGATAAACAGACCTCAAAATTGTTAATGAAATTTCGTAAAAATTATATTGCTAACTTTTTAATTGTACTACATGTGGAAAATGGCAATTTTCTTAACAGCCCTTGATTGAATTTAGATTCTTCAACAGAGCAGTGTTACTGAAAATTAATTGTAAAACGCCTTGATTGGCCAAGATCAGCACGTTGAACATCAAGATATTGCGTTCCTCTTGCAACATATTCTAGTTATTATATATTATTTATCTTTTCAAATTAACGTTTTAGGTTTAATTCATTTCGATAAATGAATGGAAAAAATCTACAAATAAAATGAATGTTATTCATTGATGCTCTCAAATCCAAACAATTACAAGTGTTTACCGGTTAAAATAAAATCCTTTGAATATCTGCTAAATTAATATCAAACTCATATTTTGAATTGCAATAATTGTGAAACTCAACTATTTAAAATACATCAGCTTTTTGATGGTGTTTAAAGATATCCTGACAAATACACTAATTACAGCATAATTATTATATTACATATTGTGGTTCAAACTGGTTAGATAATATGATGTTACCACAGAAATATTAATATCATTTTGGAAACACGTAGGATAAGTAAATTAAAAAAAAACAAATAATTGGCATTTCTCTTATAAATGTGGTTAGTAGATAACAGAGGCAAATGCATTTAAGGTACACATTTACAAATGTCAGGGGATAATCTCTTTACTGCTAAAAACATCTTGATATCAAGATCATTATTTCCTCCTATGATGCAACTGGCACATATTATGACCAATCGGCGCACTTCAAAGACCGGTCATACACAATATACGTTGTCTCTTTTCCATAAGTACATAAACGATAATGGCAAAGATGATTTTCATTTTTTTTAAATGCTGAATATTGACAATAAAACATAAACCCGTCAGACAAAAACCTGATAATGAGTAACACAAAATCAAAAATTTGAAATTAAACAGGAAGTTCTAAATAATTATGTAGTTCTCGCTAATATATGTTTTTCTCTCTTGATTCATTAAATAGTTAGAAATTTTTTGCTGTAGTATGTTAAGATTTTATTCAAATACAAGGATAAAAAAAAACTTAATTAAAAATACTTATTTTAATAAAAAGTGGTGATAAAAATCGCTATAAAATGCATCTATAAAATGTTGAATAATGATTAAATGTTTGGCTAAAAATTCATGGATGTTTTATAGAATATTCTAAACTACATGAATTCAAACGAATAAAATTAAAAATATTATGGTATAATGCACAACAAATCATAACCTCAGGGTGAACTTTCAGTTTTATTGATATCATTTATATATTTACATGTAGAAAAACCTGATACAATGATATATATATATATAAATGTACTGTTAATGAATATAATCAGATGTTTTGATAAATACATTCCACTTTCAATTTTTTCATTTATTTCATAATTATATATACATGTACTAGATTTCAAATAAGTTTAAGTCAATGAAAAATTCAGTTTCGATTGAACAAAATAATTGTTGCAACCAGTTTTACCTGTGTACAACTAAAATATCCATTACATATAACTGATAAATTGAAACTACTGTATTGCTATGTTCTAGACACTTTCCTGTAATTCAACAAAAATCAATTTCAAGTCCGGCTTCCAACCCTCTCCCTGTTTTCTCCAGATGTAAACACGAGAATCTTTTCCTACAACAATTTTAGATTCATCCGAGAAAATTACATTTTTTACTGTAGTTGTCAACTGTCAGTTTTCTGTTCTTACGGCACCAGGCAAGGCGTTTTTTTCTTATTAACTTCTCTAGTGACAAGTTTCTTCTTTGATACCCGCCTAACAAATCCGTTTTTGTGTAAATACAACTGAACAGTTCGTTTGGACACAGGTCGCTCTCTGTTTTCATTAAAACTGTCGGTATTGTCCTTTGAATTATTTCGTCTGTGCGATTTTACCAATCTTTCCAGTTTTCGATAATCACGAGTTGACACGGTAGATTTTCTGCCTCGTCTGGTGATGTTTTCCAAGGAACCTCGTTCTACATGTTTCTTAAAACTCGTAATCGTAGACCTGGGTATACCACGCCTTTCTGACACATAAATAAGTTATTGTTTTACCACCAAGAAATAATTTCCAAACCATTTCTATTACCTCAATTCTCATTTCTTTCGCTTTACGCTTTACGCCCCATCTTGTTTTTGTTGGTTCGAATTTGCTTAAAATACATTTTGTAAAAGCTGTTGCAATACTACTGAATAAAACATCATTTAGCTGTCAATTAGATTGCACGTTTTTAATGACTCAAAAGACTAAACGAGAACATGTACAATCATCATCCAAAAAATCTTGCACAATCTTTATATATTCTTTTTTCACAATTTGTCGGCACTGCTTGGTGTGTTATAGGACCGACAACAATCAAAAATGCTCATATATATGAATGTATATTCAAATATATATGAATGAATGTAATTATTCAATGCTTATAATTAGATTCAAACTGATGTCTATGTGTATGGAATATTTGTGTATCATCGTTTAAAAACCGTTAAGTACGCTCTTAGTCAAGGATGTGAAACATACATGAAACAGCCATATTAACGTTATTAAGTTCGCTTCCGCGACTAAAAGTATTTAATGCTTGAAACTTTGTCGCAAAAAATCTTTTTTTATTTAGAATAGATATGATCAAACGATTATTTTCCATTAGTAAATATCAAATTGGTTATGTTAATTTTAAACATTTTATTTAACTTTCAATAATAAATATTCTAAAAACGCTTGATGATGTTTATATTTGTGCTCATGGTTCATGAATTGGTTATGTGTATTCAAAGGAAATTGAACGTTGCAGATTCCAAATGCAAGCATGGGGGAAATATACATTTAATGTAACTGTATGCGTAGAAGACACGTACTTTATTTCTTGTAAAATGTATTATAATTTGATTTTCTTCAATATCCCATGCCAGATTACATTTCAGTAACAGAGATTGTCGTTAGTGTCACATAAACCACATGGATACTCTAGATGACAGTTGTTAATGCAGCTGAAAAACTGTCCGTCCTCATTCAGAATATGAAAACAATCGTTCACAGAGTCTGCTATCAGGATCCGGCTTTGGCTGTCTGTAGTAATATCAACTAGCTAAAATGATTTCTTGGTTGTTGGATAACCAGAGTAAGTAAACCGGAGTTTCCCGGCCAGGTTGACTACCAATACTGACTGGGCTGTACTGTCAGATACACATATATACTAGCGGAAAAAAGAAACTGTGCATTATAAAATTTAGTGTAATTTTTTTATATCTATTGTTTGTATTTATAAAATTTAAACAATCGATAATGGTATTGTTTTAGACAATATCGGATGGTAACCTTCCGGGTGCACAAACTTTTTCATTGTTAGTGAGCACCTGTTGTTCAATGAAGAATTTGCACGCACGAGTTTTACGGGCCAATACTGTTTGAAATAAGAACTGTAAAGGATTTGTTTAAAATTTTTTTGTTAAGGAAATCACTTTAGTTTCAACAAAATTTACCCCTATGTCATGTCACGACTCAACGAAAACCAACGTAATCGTGCTGTTGGGATGCTGCAAGCTGGAATGGCACAAAATACCGTAGCAAGATACTTTGGAGTTCATCGGAACACCATCCAGTCATTATGGAGACGTTTTCAACAATCTGGCAACACTCAGGATCGATTGCGCTCTGGGCGACCTCGTGTGACGTCACGTCAACAAGACAACCACATTAGACTTGTGCATCTGAGAAATCGTTTCGAGACAGCAAGTTTGACTGCCCGTAGCATTCCAGTGCTTCGACCAATTAGTCCAAGAACTGTGCGTAATCGTCTGCGCGAGCAAAACACCAGACCAAGGCGTCCAGCGGTGCTCCCAGAACTGCTTCAACGTCATCGTATCGCCAGACTAGTATGGTGCTAAGGACGTCGACGATTCAGAAAACAGGACTGTGCCAATATTCTGTTCACTGATTAATCTGGATATTTTAATTTCGATAACAGTGACGGCCGTTGTAGGGTGTATCGTCGCGTTGGGGAGCGTTATCAGGACGCTTGTGTTATGCAACGTCGACAATTTGGTGGAGATAGCGTTATGATGTGGGGTGGAATATCAGCACGTGGTAGGACCCCTCTACGTATTGTCAATGGAAATCTTACCGGCGTATGCTATCGAGATGAAATTATTTAGCGTCATGTGATACCCTTCATACAGAGTCATTAAAATCACATTACTCTGCAGCAAGACAACGCAAGGTCACATTGCACGTGTAGTCAGGAACTTGTTTGTTCAACAGAATGTCGATGTCTTGCCTTGGCCAGCTGTGTCCCCCGATTTGTCGCCGATCGAGCACGTCTGGCATGAAATGGAAAGACGTTTACGCCGTTTACCAAATTAGCCAGTGACATTGGCTGATTTAGGCCAGGCTTTAACCAACATCTGGAAGAACATCCCTCAAGCATTTCTGAACAATTTAGTGGCATCAATGAGGCGTCGCTGTCAAGCATGCGTGAACGCAAATGGTGGTCACACGCGTTATTAATTTTGTTAATTCAATTTCAAATAACAGTGACTTTCGAGTGTGCTGAAATTGACGTTATTCGACGTTGTCATTAATGTGTTATGAGATATTGTTACGAATACATGTGTTAACAGTATTACAAAAAATAAAATGTGTTCATTGTAATTTTTTAATGTTTTTTCATATATGAAATAATGCGCAGATTCTTTTTTCAGCTAGTATATCTAGGTTCCTGTTCTCACTGATAAATATAATGTTGTACAAACCAGATAAAAGAGAGGATCACCTTTATCATCGAACTGTATACTTTGTTTCTCGGTAAAATTAGAGTAACGCACAACTTTTGTTTGTTCATTATCATCATTGGTTATGGCAACCAAGAGGTCTCCAAAAAAGGTAGTACAGACACCATGAGGGCTCCATCCTCATAGACTAATCACAGTCTCTATCTCTGTATCAGCCACTATGTTCACCGTTCCTTCTGTGTAACCAGTATAAACTAGATCCCCACTCTTTGACACTGTTATGTTCCATGGTCCGTCCCCTGACGTGGGTTGAATTTTCCTTAATAAATTTCCCTGTAGGTTGTAGAGTCTTATTATTTTGTCAGTTAAACTGCATGTCCATAATCGTTCATTTGTGAGACAAGACACAGTGCATAATCCTTTATTCTTAAGCCTTATATCTATATTGGTAGAGATCCATGGTTCCTCTGAGGTTGAAAACTCATGATCAACTCCTTAAAAACCTTCTGTTTTAGAAGATGACAATGACAAAAAACCAATTAACTATTGATAAATTTGTTTTTTGTCGATGATTTTGAGAAGTAAAACTTGGTAAGACGAATGTGGTTGCAGGAGGAAGTATTTTGAATTAAGCATTCCTAGATCTGAACGCAGAGGCAAGGCTGACATCATTGGAGATCAGTAAGTAATTCAGTTCTTCAGTATAGTGTGTGATAAAACGTAAAAAGTTGGCGAATATACCTTCGCCATATAACGCAAACTTTTGCGAATAAACGCTGAACATTCACGTCAGATCGATTACCTAAATTTCAATATCAATTTTACATATGTATTTATAATTTTTAATCAAATATCCTTATGATAAAATAATTAATGTTATTAACAAGCTCATACAACCCGGACGTACATGGGAGGCTAAACATAATTTTAAGGTCAGACGACACGTTCCTCGAGCATTTATTTTTGTATCTCCTCGTTATAAAGAGTTCCAGTAAAATTATTACTATTTAAAATTGTCATTAATTTGATTGAAATGTTTTTTTATATAAAGATATATGCTTAGATGGCCAAGTAGTAAGAGCGGTGGCCGCTCCCTGCTAGGAGAGCAGGTTTCAGAGGTCGTGAATTCAAGACTTAAACTATTTAGCTAGTTCCATCAGCTGCTGTAATAACTGTAGAAAATCAGCCGTTAGGAAAAGTAGAAGATTTTGGGTATCTTGGAAGTATAATCAGTTTTATTTAAAAAGCAACAGCAGGTAACCATATCATTTTAACAACTGTATAGGATATAAAAAAACCGAGCAACATTAGCCTGATGACCAAAACTAAAATATACACAACAATGCATGTAGATACATTTCTCCTATTTAGAGCAGAATGTTGGTGAATCCTTTAGAAAAATTCCCAGCGTGTCTCAGATTCCACAGCAGATGCTTAAGAGAGATCTTCAAGATTCACAAACCAGGTATTGTGCAAAAAAGGTGAAAAAAAATATCATGACCCAGATAAGACAAAAAGACTTAGACGGTTTAGACAAACAGTAAGAAGGGACTACAATGCATGTAACATCTGGAAAGTAGCGTTGAAATGGACTATATCAAACTGGAAACGCCAGACGGTAAAACCATAAGAAACCTGAAGAAGAGCTCTGAAGAAGAGCTCAAAAACATTGGAAAGACATGAGTTGAAAATGAAAGAATTACAAAAGACCTTGGTCAGTGGAGGTCCTGGTTACAGCCTTATACGCCTCCAGGCGCGAACAGAATAAGTAAGTATATCGTCCATCATTTTTATATTAAATCTTTTGGATAACCTTATATCGTGTTTGGCGTTTCGTCATTTTAGAATAACACGAATACGATAACCAAGGCCATTGAAACTTTGCAAATATATAAACTAACACGGTTTTATGTACATGAAAAATTCATTAATGCACTTGTTTAAAAGTGTTTATTACATAATATTACTCAGTATAATGTTAATGCCTTTTATTTGTACAACTTATATACAAACTACAAAGTCATGCAAGTATACGTCAATACAATATGTTAAAAACTTCTTGTATGTAAACTTTAGCCTCCCATTGAGATTTCAGTGCTTAATGGGGCGTGGTCACGATTTCAGTCTAATTCTGCTCATTTGTTTTTATTATATACAATGCTTTAGAAAAAATCATTTCTAATGATCAAATGAAATTTGAGAGTCAGTCGTTAAGTTATCAGCAAGATACAGAGCTAACAATATTTTTTCATGCAAACAAGGATCGTGCCCCTTTTTTTGATATTTTTTTCTTCAATTTAACGGTAAAAATCTTTTTCAAGCTGAATTGTTTACCTTCTTATTAATTTTAAGCATAAGTGAAATTGGAATTTTTACAAAATGTAAACATAAGCTTTGTTTATATACCTCTGTAACTCGCTAATAACTCAACAAATAACAGTTAAAATTCGGTTGCCTTATAAAAATGTCTTACTGAGGCATTGTAAAACTTTAAAATCGGGAAAATATGTTTTTGACCGAAATCGGGACCATGCCTCTTCAAATCATAAACTTCATGCTGTATATACTTTTTCTTTTCAGGCAGATGTAATATTTTTCCATTTGAATAAAATTCACGTTTTATGAG
>NW_026441625.1:17134-25500 GCF_025612915.1 Magallana angulata
TATCAAATTTGCTATATCATATCAAATAAAACACGATAATATAAAATAATTGCAATAATGCAATGATTTAGTTTACTTTAGAAATATTATAGTCACCGAGCCTGAAAAGCGAGTCGTATATATATATATATATATATATATATATATATATATATATATATATATATAAAACAGAATGCGACAGTCCAAATTAAATAGATAATAAAAAAACAATTTATTTAATTTGGACTGTCACATTCTGTTTTATTTATTTAAATATTTTTTGCTGTACCAAGGCTTTATTTAACATATATATATATATATATATATATATATATATATATATATATATATATATATATATATATATATGAAACCATAGAATATTTTAGACGCCAAATAAACCATATCAAATAAAATTGTAAAAAGAAAATTATATATTTACAGAGTTTAGTGAGGGACTATATTTTGTAGCGGAAGGTTTTCAGGAAGAAAATGAACAATTTTCATAACTCAATAGTTTTAGAATACTGTTACTTTAGCCACCCTATTTTCAACGCAAACAAAACTTTCAAATAGTTTGTGCATTACGATATATTTATGTTGTTGTGAAAAACATTTTTGAAGAATATTTTGATATTTCTATTGATATATTTTGGCATATTAAGATTATATTTCATAGATGTAAACAAAATTAATTAACAAAATTTTTGTCTAAAATTAGCTTATTTCATGTCATATCTCAATTTTTTGAGATGTGACCCCTATTTCTTTTTACTTTTATATGAGACATTAAATGTATGTCTATTTGTATGCAAAGTTTTGGAAAGTTGACATTACTATTTTTTTTGAATATTTTGATATTTCTATTGATATATTTTGGCATATTAAGATTATATTTCATAGATGTAAACAAAATTAATTAACAAAATTTTTGTCTAAAATTAGCTTATTTCATTTTTTTTTTTTTTTTTTTTTTTTTTTTTTTTTTTTTTTTTTTTGATGAAGTGTTTATTAGTAAGCCAACTGCTTCTACATACATCACGTACATACATCAGAAATTTTCAAGGACACAAAGTATGTTTAAGAAAGCAACGAAAACAATTACATCAATAATGCATATATAATGAACGTTTACTAAGAGAGATAAAAAAATACATATTGAGCACCTTTTTTATTGAGAGAGAGAGAGAGAGAGAGAGAGAGAGAGGAGAGAGAGAGAGAGAGAGAGAGAGAGAGAGAGAGAGGGGAGAAGAGAGAGAGAGAGAGAGAGAGAGAGAGAGAGAGAGAGAGAGAGAGAGAGAGAGCACGCACTTAGAGTGAGTTAATCACAGGGGTCCAAATTTCCCAGTCTGTATTGAACTTATCCATTTCACTTCTTTCTTTTGCACAGAATTGGAATACTTTATGTAACTGTTTTAAATCATTCATAAGGGCATTTACTGTTAATTGGTTTTTCTGGCATCTACTTCTGTATATGTATTTTTTTATCAATATGAGTACAATATTGAACGCTTTTGACTTCACATCATCTAAGACACCAAAAATAAAAGTTTTATTATCAAGGACTATTCTAATTCCTTTAGAGTTGCAAACTCTAACAAATTCTGCTAATAAATGTTGTACCCTTGGACATTCCCATAATAAGTGATATATTGTTTCCTCAGCATCTTCACAAAAGGTACATAGATTAGTATCCACTTTACCAATTTTATACATAAAACTGTTTGTAGTTAATATATAATGGTTTATTCTGTACTGCAACCATTGAAATTTAGAGTCTGAGGTAATAATAAAAGGTAAATGAAATATTGAAATCCATTGTTTTTCTGTAAAAACAAAATGTCTACTCCATTTTTCTTTTCCCACTGGTGTTACATTTGTCTGATTTAATATATCATACATTGGCTTTGAACCTTTTTTTGTTAATACAAAGGTTTTAATATTAAATGGTATAAAAGGTTTGAAAACTTCATTTCTAATGAAGTTGTATTTCCTTAGATCTGAAAGTACAGCTTGTCTTACTCCCATATATGTTAAATAATTCATTTGAATATTAAATTTTCTTTTCAACATTTCAAAATCTAAAAAGTTTTCATTTTCATCAAACAAGTCAATTGCACATCTAACTCCTTTAGCATACCATGATTTATAAAAAAAAGACTGATTTCCTATCTTAAATTTATTATTGTTCCACAATGGCTGGCAACAATAATCCTGCCATGATTTTACATTTAAGTTATCTTGGATTTCTTTAAAAGCTATGGTAACTTCCTTCCAAAAATCATTTTTTAACGATTCTTGCATTTGCATAATATAATCTGAACCTGTATTTAATAGCTTTTCCAAATTAATAGAATTCTCCAGCAGTGTTTTCCATTTTGAATTATTATCCTTAATTAATCTCCTAATCCAAGTAGACTTTAATCCTTTAATATAGGAATTTATATCAACCATCCTTAACCCACCATGTTCATACTTCTGAGTACATACTTGTCTTTTAATTTTATCACATTTTGAATTCCAAATAAAATTGAATAGAATATTGTTTAATTCTTTTAATGTTTTACTCTGAGGGTTTGGTAAGGCTATAAATAAGTGGTTTAATTGTGAAATTAAAAGAGACTTAACCAGTGTTATCCTTCCAATTGGAGTCAAGTGTCGTTTGCTCCATTGTTCGATTACAGATTTTATCCTAACAAGTTTCTTGTCATAATTAAGTTTTACAATTTTATCTAAATCTACATCATAATATATGCCCAAAAGTTTGAATTGGGTTGTCCATTGAAAATTCATTTCTGAACAGATTTTTTCTTCAGAATATTTTTTACTTCCTATCCACACAATCTGAGTTTTTTCTTGGTTTATTTTAAGACCAGATAATTTATAATAGTCATCTATTTCTTTCATGGTTGCCCTTAATGATTTCTCAGTTCCATCAAGGATTATTGATGTATCATCTGCATATTGTGATATTAAATATTGGGTGTTATTAATTTTGATTCCTGTAATATCTTCATTATTTTTAATTTTAATTGACAATATTTCTGCACATAATAAAAAAATGTAAGGCGATATTGGATCACCTTGTCTGCAGCCTCGTCCAAGTTTAAAAAAGTTTGATAAAATGCCTGCCTGGGACACACAGGACATAACATTACATTGAAAAGTTTTAATCCAGTTACAGATAAATGGGCCAAAATTAAAATAATTGAGTGTATTTTGTATAAATTCCCAAGCAACAGAATCAAATGCTTTCTCAAAATCAATCATAACTAATACCCCTGGAATATAATTATTTTCTGTATAGTTCATCAGATCATAAATCAATCTAATATTTTCCCCTATATATCTTCCAGAGATGAAGCCAGTTTGGTCATTACTGATAATTTTATTTAGAACAGTTTTTATCCTGCTTGCTATACAACCTGACCCAATTTTGTATATAACATTGAGCAATGAGATAGGTCTCCAGTTACCAAGGGAGAATTTACTCTTTCCCTCCTTGGGTATACAAGTTATAATTCCTTGTTTCTGAGTAGATGATAATTCTCCTACTTTAAATCCATAATTTAAAGACCTAACAACAAAGGAGCCTAATTTATTCCAAAACATTTTTAAAAATTCAACTGTGAACCCATCACTGCCTGGACTTTTATTGTTTGACATACTATTTAAAACCGAAGAAGCTTCCTTATATGTTATATATCCTTCAATTGATTTTCTTTCATTGTCAGATAATTTAGGGACAGAATAATCTTTTAGAATGTCACTTAGTGGAATATCTGTACTTTCTGTTATCATCAAATTATTTGCATACAAGTTTTTATAAAAATTTTCCAGTTCATTTAAAATCTCCTCTTGTTTAACTATTTCTATCTGTTCATTATTTTCTGTTAGTATTATCTTTGGAATAATTTTACTAGTATAGTGACGATTTTCTAAATTTAGAAAATAATTAGTTGGTTTTTCTCCCTCATTTATCCATTTAGAGCGTGAACGCACCAAACTACCCATGACCTTATAGTTTCTTATATTTTCTAATTCTTTTTTCTTTTCATTTATTTTATCTATATGTTTTTCATATTCCTTTTCCAATTCTAAAAGCTCTTCTAGTAACCCCTTTTCCTTTTCTGTCCTTTGCTTTTTTAAATAGCTTGCATATGAGATAGTTTTTGATCTAATTTCCATCAACAGTGTCTCCAAAAAAAGCTGGTCGTTAATTGTAAATTGGATTTCAGAATCTGGAATATCTAGAATAGACTCTTTTTTGTACACTGGAACTGCATATTGGATTTTAATTTGATTAATAAGACAGTTAATACTTTGCACATACTCTAAATCTTTTAAAAGGGAGTTGTTAAATTTCCAAAGGCCACTACCATGTTTAAAATCATTAAACTTTAAAGAGATAAAAACAGGAGAATGATCTGATCTATAGCTTATCATGATATCACTATTTCTAACTTCTTTTATAAGTGAAGCTGAAATAAGAAAAAAGTCTAGACGTGCTTGTTTCAGAGGTGTAGGTTTTCTCCAAGTATACCTCTTGTCATATGGATGAAATTCTCTATATATATCTACTAAACTGTAAGACATCATATGCTCTAAGACCATTTCCCTCGCTTTCGGATTATTAACATGTAAGTAATTATAATAATCTTGACTTGTATCTAATACCAAATTAAAATCTCCAACAATAATCATCTCATCGTTTTGTAATTTGTTAACAATATTGCTCAAATTCTGGTAAAATTCTGGAGAATCCTCATTAGGTCCATACAAACATACTAAGCTTAACTTTCTATTCTCTATTGAGATACTAAGTGCCAATAAATTCCCTGTATTCTCTACTTTGATTTGCTCATGTATTTTGAAATCAAAATTGTTAT
The DNA here is from genome assembly GCF_025612915.1 of Magallana angulata. Taxonomy (NCBI): domain Eukaryota; kingdom Metazoa; phylum Mollusca; class Bivalvia; order Ostreida; family Ostreidae; genus Magallana; species Magallana angulata. The sequence goes on from NW_026441625.1 coordinate 22,006, forward strand.
TAAAGAGAATAGCAACTCCTCTCGATTTCGAAGAAAAGGAATTAAAATAAGCCTCATAACCCCATTCGTTTCTAATATCTTGTTCCATCTCCTCAGTAAAATGTGTATCTACTAAACATAAGATATTACATTTTTGTTGTCTATAGAATTGAAAAATATCTTTTCTTTTCTTAGCATCATTTAATCCTTGACAATTAACCGAAATGATTTTAATTTCAGCCATTATTAATTACAGGTTTATTAGTATATTTCACTAAGATCTGTAAACACAGACTGGGCAAATATATATGCAAATTATCGGCTCGTAGATCTGCCTTTCCTAGGCGTATATTTTCCAGGATAAGTCTCATTTCAGTAACATGAAAAGAAAGAGAGGGAAAGAAAGAGAGGAAAGAGAAGAGTATGATTAGTTTCTGAGGATATGAGTGCATATTCTATATAGTATTTGGTATTTTTTAGCCGAAAAAGAAAAAACACGCCAAAATACCTCGACCATATCACTCAGCGACACTACACCGGACAATTGTAACGAAAAGGAAAATACAGAATATTAGATTGACGATAGTAGACAGAATATTTCCGGCGAACTTAGGTAACACAAAAAGAGATATAAATAAATAATTAATATATTTTAAAAAATAAATAGGTAAATAGAATTGCTGAGATGTATGCGAATTACTTGAGAAAATGTTTTAATTCGAACTTTATAAAGAAAAAAATATAACACCGGTAATTATACAAAGAGAAGGGAAATATAAAATGAAAGTTGACGACAATAGACAAAATATTTCCGGCGTACTAAAGGTAGCATAAAAAGATAAATAAAAAAGAAAATAAATTAATAAATAATACTAAGGTAGATGAAAAAAATAAATAATTATGAAAATAAATAAATAAATAAAAAAATTAATTAATAAATATATAAATAAATAAATGAAAAAAGGAGTTTAAGGAAACAATGAAAAAACTCTTAAATTTAACGATATTTACAAATTACATATATGTAATAGTTATTCCTTGTCATTGTATTGGTTGGGTTGTATTTAAACCATATGAAATAACAAGTTCACCCATCCAGAGTATTGGCTACCTCACACAAGTGTTCCTCCATGATTCGCCAGCGGTCCGGACCAAGGTGTCTGGGGCCACTCCAGCGCGTAATGACCACACCCACGTTGTTTATTTGATTTGTTTTCATGTATTGTAGAAGGCGTCGGCCGGCACCGTGCTCCCCGTCATCCCAGAAACTTTCATGAGTTTTCCCCGCAGAATCCACAAACCTATAGACCAGAATACGGTGATCCGCCGCCGCAGAATATGGATCAACACACACCTTTCTGTACAGGTCCTGGACCTCTTCCACCGAGCTAACTTTTACACCCGTTGCCAAAATTTCGGAACCCTTAAGTTTAGTAGGCTGCGTTGAATGTGTGGGTAGTTGTAGGGCATCAATCGCGTCTGGTGTTAGCTGCAAGGCATCCGCCGTCTCAATCTTTGGAACAGGATCTCGGTAATATTCCCCATTGGGTAGGATCAACCGCCCTCGTTCCACCTTTGACTTAATTTTTTGCTCCCGGAGAGAATCTGAGATGGTATATAACCTTTTGCGCTCTTCAAGCACTACAGGTGGGTCTTGGGATGTTATAAAGAATGGTAATTTAACCCTTTGTAGTTTCTTAGCTTTCTGTGCTTGCAGAATCTCGTCTTTCTTGCTTCTGTCTACCAATTTTGCGGTTATTGACACTGGTCTGGAGTTCATCATGCCCTTTACACTGTTCCTGTGAATACGAACAAACGAGACATGCACCCCTAAAACTTCATGAATTAACTGAGGAATGCTTTCTGATAAGTTCTCGCCGGGGGTGTAAGCAAAATTATGAATCAAAATGTTATCTCGCATTGAACGAGAACGTAAATCTGTTACTTCATGTTCGAGGTGACCCATCTTTCGATCCATCTTGATAATCATCGCACGTAATAAATCGACTTCACCTCGAAGTTGCGCATTTTCAGAACGAATAGAGTGAATCTCATCGTAATTGCATTCCGATTGTTCAGACACATATTTCAGTGATTTGACTACCCCAGAATCCTCATCTTCGATTATAGATTTTATTTTGGTAACATCGTCAACCAAAGATTCATACCTAAAGAGTTTGTGCTTTAAATTGTTTATCGAAGTCTGTAACTCCTGAATACTTTTGTTTACATCTTTGTTTACCTGGCTCGATGAACTCAGTGAACACTGTTCGGATTTTTTAGTGACCCTTTGTTGTTGTTGGTTTGTTGACATTTTCACAAATAAACGTCTTTTCAATATTCAAAATTGTCAAAAACTTTATCCGAAGATGTTCATAACTTACGAATAGGAATTCTGTAAAATCCCAAGTAAATTGCCACTGGAAATCACACTTTTTCGGCTAAAATTTGTCCGGTCAAATTTACGTGGCCATTCCTCAGGTAGGTCACGTGACCTCCTTAAGTCATTAGCTTATAAAAGTAAAAAGAAATAGGGGTCACATCTCAAAAAATTGAGATATGACATGAAATAATATTAGCTTATTTCATGTCATATCTCAATTTTTTGAGATGTGACCCCTATTTCTTTTTACTTTTATATGAGACATTAAATGTATGTCTATTTGTATGCAAAGTTTTGGAAAGTTGACATTACTATTTTTTTTTATTTGCGTTATAATTTCATTACTCCAAAATTTTGTAACAATTTTTACATTTGCATATTCATTATGTACTGGCGTTTGAAACCATCAGTAAAGCAATGTTTTTTAAACTTTTACTTGGATATTACTTTTATGGTCACTTAATGTGTTCGACTTCATACTGTATTGTAATCATAACTAAATTATAGTTCAAACTATAAATTTTTGTTTGATTTCTTCAAATAATATATTTTCAGGCCAAATTTAAGCATTAATTTCAGGAAAATTATCATTTCTATTTGGGACCCCATATTTCCAAAAAATGGCATCTGACATAGGTCAAAAATTAATTAAATGAACATCTTAGATCCCCATCTTTATATTCAAGATGTTTTTGGATTTTTGATGATTGACATTCCATGTATTTCAGGCATGAAGGATAGACGATGTGTACATGTAATACATGATGATTGTACATTGTGATTATTTTGATACTCAGTGTTGTAAATAAATGTATGTAAATCTGAGTTAATACACCCTGAATATTTTTCATTTTTCAAAAAAGTCATTATATCCGTCCATATTTTACATGTATTTTAAGCATTTGTGCCACATTTTCATTTGTAAGCAACTACAACAAAATGTGTACCTATCAATGTCTTAATTTTTCTTGCATTAAAAGAGGTGCCAATTATTTTGTGTGCAATAAATATCTGTTTTTAGAAAAAAGATCGTGACATTCATTGCAATGATGCTTTGATGTGTTAAATCTATAATGACGTCATAATAGATGACATTCTAAATATATTTAATTAGTCAAAAATGGACAAAATTC
>NW_026441626.1:0-44246 GCF_025612915.1 Magallana angulata
GTGTGATAGAGGCATCTTTTCTAAAAATTTGGTGGCCGTTAAAACGGCCGTTTGTTGTCCTGTGCGTGTAGCACAAAGGCGGTTGGTTGTCTAACCACCGAATCCGTAGAGGGTACGTCCCTGTCTCTTCAGAGCGTAGACAACGTCCATGGCTGTGACGGTCTTCCTCTTGGCGTGCTCTGTGTATGTGACTGCGTCACGGATGACGTTCTCAAGGAACACCTTCAGGACACCACGGGTCTCCTCGTAGATGAGTCCGGAGATACGTTTGACTCCACCTCTGCGTGCAAGACGACGGATGGCGGGCTTGGTGATACCCTGGATGTTATCTCTCAAGACTTTCCTGTGACGCTTGGCGCCCCCCTTTCCAAGTCCTTTTCCTCCTTTACCACGTCCAGACATGTTTTCTCTCAGTTAAAGTGTACTGAAATGATTATCTACTGCCGCGTGAACAGCTTATAAAGCCCTTTATTTACGACCCGTGAGAGAGCATTCTACCTTGAAAAGTTCGGCAGGGAAAAATTAGCAATAAGTAAACTCAACGCTGATTGGCTACAGTGTAAACGCGCCTCGGCGCTTGTTTGTTGACATATTGTCTGCAGGCACTTTTCTCTTATATTTAATAAAACTTTTTTGGGTTTCTTTTTTTTTAAAAAGAGGGATGGTGGTATTGAATAAATCATTTGTTCCAGATTTTCTACATCTTACCAAAACATAGGAACACAATAATTATTATCATTTTGCTTTTGTTTAATATCATTTTTAAAGTGTAAACACACATTCTGTATTAAATCTAGTAATAAATACATGCAAAGAAAAAAAAATCATTTTTCTTACCGGTGAGTACATATCAAAATGAAAACATAATGCAATATGATGATATTTACTTTAGCAATTTCAGTTATAGTGTATAATTTCAATGTGTATTTCTTCCCTTTTTGATGAATTATGCACCAGTGATTCAGTCAAGTGTTCATTTCATTGAGATAAAAAATACACTTTCCATTCTTTACAAGGAAACCGAATAAAAGAAAGCAAAATCCGACAAGAACATGAACACATGCTCATGACATACTTTACCACTGAAATATGAAAAAAGAACTACAGGGGACAAATATTACACAAATTTCAATTTCATGCAGAATCGCTCTTTTAGTAGTGAATTTTCCTACTTTTAAACAAATTCGTTGCACTATCTTTATATTTTCTTTAACATAACACACAGTTATATGTGCGAGCATCATAGCACGAATGTCTGAGACTGTAGTATAAGAATCAAATATGGTTGCAATAATTATAAAATATTATGTGCCATACACATTTCTGTTGGTAAATTTTAAGTAGTGATGCAAGTACAGCCCTACATTTTCCGGCAATATTTTTCTTGTAATGTTATGACTAAATGCACAACTTTCAGAGAGAAAAAACAATCACAATGCAATCATATGTATAGCTGTATGGTATAGTATAATATATTCTCTTCAGAAGGGCCTTTTATATTGTGTCAGATCAAATCATTCTACACATTGACCATTGTCATGTTTGTAGTTCACAGTGAAATATGATAAGAAGGGCAGAGTTTAGAAGTACATATTATGTGTGTAGGGTTTAATCTCATGTTTTCAAAATGTGCACTTTTTACTTATGCAATTTCGTTGAATTGTAGTCGTCATTGATTGTAATATAGGCATCTTTTCTAAATATTTAGGTGGCCGTGAAAACGGCCGTTTTGTATTTGTCAGAGACAAAGAAATTTAAGCTCTCTCGCCACGGATACGTCTGGCAAGCTGGATGTCTTTGGGCATGATGGTGACTCTCTTGGCGTGGATAGCGCACAAGTTGGTGTCCTCAAAGAGTCCAACAAGGTAAGCTTCGCTGGCTTCCTGGAGAGCCATGACGGCGGAGCTCTGGAAACGCAGATCAGTCTTGAAGTCCTGAGCAATCTCACGGACCAGACGCTGGAAGGGCAATTTCCTGATGAGCAACTCTGTGCTTTTCTGGTATCTCCTGATCTCACGGAGAGCGACGGTTCCGGGCCTGTATCTGTGGGGTTTCTTGACTCCACCAGTGGCTGGGGCGCTCTTACGGGCGGCCTTGGTAGCCAGTTGTTTACGTGGAGCCTTTCCTCCGGTAGATTTTCTTGCAGTCTGCTTTGTACGAGCCATCTTCGACGAGTGTCAAATGAATGAATGAGGCAGTTCGCTCTCTGCATAAATTTTATACCGAGTCGAATGAATAACAGGTCTGCCTTCAAAATCACCGCGCCCTCACTAACGACCATTGCCATTGGTTATCTAACTGAGAGAGCCGGCCTGTGATTAGTCGGTAATAACTCGTGCCCATTGGCCCGGTGCAAAATCATTTCAATCCGGCTTTTGCACAGAATTTGTGAACTTAGAAAATTAGGCGTATATCGGTGAAATTTGAATTTAAGAGATACAGAAAAGCAACCAGTATAAGACTAACAGCAAATTTCGATAGAAATACAACATATACATGTCTTTAAAACTATTCAGCGATTTTCATGTTCATAATCAGATTAAAATCAACAACTCATAGCAACTCAATGCATACATGTAGGCCCTATAATCCGTTAAATACATCCATCAAATTCATAACTGATATAATGTATATGTATACCCTAAAAGGTCGAGTCGCATTATATATTTTTTTCAGAAGCCAAAAATGTTTAGAGAAGAGAGAACAATACATAATCAAGATGCACTAAGTACGTTGTATATATATGTACACATATTAGAATATTAAAACAAAAACAAAATATATAAATAAATAAATAAACTTACCACGATATCACAGAAAATGCCATGGGATGTAATCCAGTGCACTCATCCTGTAAATGCAGAGAGAAATGAGAATAGTCTGCTGTTCCCACATTCATAGTGACTGACACAATCATGTATATTTCATCCTGTATATGCACATTTCACATGTTCCTGTCCTGTAGAATTCAACAAAATAATAATTATGACTATGCCCCTTATTTATTTTTTGTTTGCTTTTGAAAAAGATTGACAAGCACGAATTCAATCACATGTCAAATAAAAAAAAAAAGGTAATGTGCATGCAGCCTCATCCTACATCTATGATTAGATATGTACTTGTTGAATTAACAATTACATTTAAATGAGTTCTTCTGTTAAAACATTCCAATGGCATGTAAAAAAGATTAAAAAGTAAGTGTTATATGCTGATATATGAATTCAAAATATTGTGAATTAAACAGGCCTCATTCGACTGATTGTCTCATTTGTGATATTTTCATATCCCTTAATTATTTATTCTTATTATCATAAAAAAAATAAAAATAAAAAAATTCTCCTTGGAAGGGGGGTGTTAGGTGTTTGGTGGGTTATTTATGGGTTTTTTGGGTTTTTTTTTTTTGTAATGTTGGGGACAGAGGCAGGGTGGGCATGCTATTGTTTAAAAAAAAAGATATCATTTGCACATTAATATTATTTTTTTTACAAGTTTAATATAAAGGCTAAAAATGTCATATTCATTACATGTTTCATGTGAATATATGTCAAGTGCAGAGACTAACATTTTCTAAATATAGGAAAACATGCACAGGTAGTAATAATGCATGTCAATTCATTTTGTTTGTGTCTGTTTTTTGTTCATTATATCATTCATAATCAATGGATGATATTTCCAATACAAATGAAGAAATAAAGTAATGAATGAATGAATACATGGAATGAATACCGACAGTCGTCACCTTTTTTTTATGCGATTTTAAAAACTATGTTTTATTAGATATGCACGCAAGCATGTAATGTTACATTTATGACACACACACACACACACACACACACACATGTACGTTTCTTTGTTATTTGTAATTGAGACATCTTTTCGAAAAATATGGGTAGCCCTGAAAAGGGCTTTTTTTTTTTTTTAAAGTGAGCAATCTGCAGTGATGCTGGAATTGCTTATTTCTTTGCTGCTGCCTTCTTGGGAGTCTTGGCTTTCTTTGCAGCTGACTTCTTAGGTGTCTTGACCTTCTTTGGCTTGGCTGCTGCCTTCTTTGGGGATTTAGTTGCTGCCTTCTTCTTTGGAGTCTTAACCTTTTTCGGTCCGGCTGCTTTCTTGGGGGACTTCTTCTTCTTCTCTGCAGTCTTTTTCTCTCCGGCTACCTTCTTTGGTTTTGCTGCTGCGGCCTTCTTGGGTTTTGCTGCCTTAGGCTTGGCAACTTTCTTGGCCTTTGGCTTCTTCTCAGTCTTGGGCTTGTCACCAAGCTTGAAGGAGCCACTGGCGCCTGTGCCCTTGGCTTGTTTCAGAGCACCTTTCTTCACTCCGTTCTTCAAAGCCATTTTCAAGTGGGCGTTGATGGAGTTGACGTCGTTGCCGACTTTGTAGTTGGCCATTATGTACTTTAGAATGGCTTGTCTGGAAGATCCGCCACGCTCTTTCAAAGATTCCAGGGCGGCCCTGATCATGTCAACGTACTTGGGGTGCGCTGCTGGCACCTTAGGCTTTGTAACCTTCTTCTTGGCTGGGGTTGTGGTTGCTGTATCTGCCATGGTTTCGGACGAAATGGAAACGGCGTTGTATTCACTGCGAACTAAGACGAGGAAATAATGGGGTCACAAGCACTCGCTGTTTTTGTTTACATCGAGCGCGGACGTCCTCGAAAACATCCCCTAAAATCGAAGCGCTTGTTCATACTGAGGTCGATGTGTGTTTTGATGTTGGTGTTTGCATCCTTGTTTCGACGTTTCATAGGCCGCAATTGTAACTATTCTACTAAAAACACGTAATGTGGATATATCTCTAAAGTATTCTCTGCGTTTCGCCCGTAAAAATATCACTAAAATAATTAAAATTAAACGAAAACATAGGCCAGACTATCATTTAGCAACTGCACAGACAGCTAAAAGTCGCGCAATCTCTCTAAAAATGATAATTTTTTAAAACTTATTCAGGGCTATAACCTGTTCACTTACTGAGACATGTATACTCAATGTCGTTTATTGTGGGGTGAAGTAATTCATGTTTCTTTTTTAACGAAACACGCGACAGCTCCGTGCATCCAGAAACACGCCACACAAAAATACGTGCCGGGAAAATGTTTACTCTAGGAATGGTTATAAATTTAAAAACCTGTCGGATAGAACAAATGAGACCAACACATAAATATCAAATTTGACAAAGGAAAAACTATATGTTAGTTTATCTATTACACGCAGCATTCTAGTGCAAAATACGCTGTAAAATCGTTTTGCTTATATACGAATTGTAATCCGACAAAGAAAAAAAAAATTCCATTCCTTTATTCCTTCACTAATTAATTAAACAAACTAAAATTTGTAAAAAAGAATTTTTATTTTAAAAATCCATTTCATTCATTCATTCATTCATTTTTTGTATTCATCGCGAACCTATCTTTTTTGATCGTACTGTCGATATCTATTTATCTATCCCCCCCCCCCCACCCCCCTTTTTTTTTCTAACGCCACCAAATGATTTAGCTGCGCCTCAGAGTGTACACCATTACCTTAAATTAGAAAGAAATAATATGCGGTACCAAATATGTAATAAACTTTTCCAAGAATGTCATGCGACCAGCATGCGAAGTTAAAACACTTATTCACAGAACACACATTTCATCCCACATTGGTATTTGCATGATCTCTCGTTTAATTTTTCATCCTATATTAATTCTAATACTGAAAAATTTGATTGAAACCATCTACCAGCAACGTGTGAGGCAAACATCGTAAACTTATTATCTCGAGCTACCTCCAAAAAAAAATCAAAAAAAAAAAAAATCACATGTACATCAGATTGCATTTATAGATATATCCATAAGCCTATACAGATGTAGATTTCGAAATTAATGCACATACAATTTATACAATATTCACCCCTAGCTTTCAATATCATTGATCTCTGACATAAATGTATCATTCACAGTAGCACTTCATCGAGTATAAGTACATATGAATCGTAATAATTTAACATTTATGTGACAGAGTATGCATGTGTGTATATATATATATACGTTTCTTATCAATGGGTTTCAAACACTTCAGTTATATAAACACAGAAACCTAGAATTGTATATTTCCTTTTATACGACAAGTCGTTATCCAAGCACACAAAATCAGTTGAGTTAGAAATGTTAATTAATTAACGACCTGGTTATATATATACAGCACGCAAATTGTGCGAACATTCACGTGAATTTCTCCATAGTCTGTATCATCTATATGCGCCAAGTGTCTATTTATTTATTTTTTTTATTTATTTATCTCTCTCTCTCTCTCTCTCTCTCTCTCTCTCTCTCTCTCTCTCTCTCTCTCTCTCTCTCTCTCTTTTTAAGTCTGGCGATTTCCTTTACAAAATTAAATCGGGGAAAACGTTGATTACATGCAGTCAGGGACGAGGATGGTATTAATTGACAGCGTAATAGAAATGAAATTAATCGAAATACAAATAGAATGTGCAAATCGGAATCAAAATATTGAACACAGACAGTTTTAAATTAATATGTGTGTGTTTCTTTTTTCTTGAAAGCAACTGCACGCACGCTAATATATACCGTTGTCTCGATAATCTAAGAAGCGTGTTATCTACGTGTGCTTTTTATATAAATGCTTATGTGCATGTACACTGCATATTATAGAGGCATCTTTTCGAAAAATATGGGTGGCCGTGAAAACGGCCGTTTGGTATAGACAAAAAAGTCGGCAGAGCTGACTTTTTACTTGGCGGCGGGCTTCTGGGTCTTCTTGGGGAGGAGCACGGCCTGGATGTTGGGCAGAACACCACCCTGGGCGATGGTCACGCCGGACAGAAGTTTGTTCAACTCCTCGTCGTTGCGGATGGCCAGCTGCAGGTGACGGGGGATGATTCTGGTCTTTTTGTTGTCACGGGCTGCGTTGCCTGCCAACTCCAACACTTCAGCGGCCAAGTACTCAAGAACGGCGGCCAGGTACACAGGGGCACCGGCTCCGACTCTCTCGGCGTAGTTGCCCTTCCTCAGCAGACGGTGGATACGACCCACGGGGAACTGAAGTCCGGCACGGGATGATCGGCTCTTTGCCTTTCCCTTCACTTTACCTCCTTTACCACGTCCAGACATTTTCAAGTTGTAGGTTGGGTGCTGACAAAATGATATCAACGAATAACACACGATGCGCTGCGCCACGCTATTTAAACACTTCCACGGATTGAAATGTTCCGCCAATCGCTATGCTTGTCTTATACGCACCTCGGGCAAACCGACCAATTTAATGTTTACAAGGACGTCCGCAATTTACCTGTTCGCTTCAATCCCCCTCGCGTGATATATAAGGCCGCGATTCGCTTAGCGCCACTCATAGTTTCAGTTTGCCAGCAATCTGTAAACATGCCACCCAAAGTCGGATCTAAAGGAGCTAAGAAAGCCGCCACCAAGGCCAAGGCCCAGAGAACTGGGGACAAGAAAAAGCGCAGGAGGAGGAGGGAATCCTACGCTATCTACATCTACAAAGTCCTGAAGCAGGTGCACCCTGACACTGGAGTTTCCAGCAAGGCCATGAGCATCATGAATTCTTTCGTCAATGACATCTTCGAGAGAATCGCCGCCGAGGCTTCCCGCCTGGCCCACTACAACAAACGCTCAACCATCACCAGCAGAGAAATCCAGACTGCAGTCCGTCTTCTCCTGCCCGGTGAATTGGCCAAGCACGCTGTCTCTGAAGGCACCAAGGCTGTCACCAAGTACACCAGCAGCAAGTAAACTGCAAGCAGTGGCAGTTTGATAAAACAAAACGGCCCTTTTCAGGGCCACACAAATTTTTCGAAAAGCTACCATCTTTATAATGCAATAGTAAACAACTGTTTCAGTTGTGTGTACTGGTTGTGTCATTGTAATGCTGTCAATTTCTTAAACAGTCCTTTAAGGAAAATAAACAAATACATGAAGAAAAAAAAAACCCTCAAATACACATACATCAAATACAAATTATGCATCAGAGGGGTACGTGCATGTACAATAAAAACAAAATCTTTCCCAATTACAGCACATGTGCCCGATTTCCACAGATTTCTCCTATTTTCGATGTAATAGTCTTAGAGTACAGAAGATTCCCATCGGTTGTGTTTATTTATAGTTGTGTTTATATATAGTTGTGTTTATCTATAATGGCACATAACTGATAGTTGTAGCTGAACAATTTAACATATGATCTGTCTGTTGAATACTATTATCTAATGTTATAATAAATCTGTAACAACATATTCTGGGCACACTACTATGCTGTATATTCTAATTTATTTCCCCACCTATTAATTGTTACAACGATAATTCACTTCCGCAGATTTTAAGACTTGAATATGGTCCACAATAGCCCATATATTATTTCATTGTAATTTATTGATATTCAAATATCAGAAAACAATCGATAAATGATGTGTTTATGTTTACATATTATGTGTCTATTTAAACATGTTATAATATAGATTTTTGGAATAAAAAAATAACCAAACATTTATATCTAACAGCTGGTGAAATATATTGCTTTGTTTAAACTGCACGGAATGATTTGGTCCTTATTCTAAATATCAAGATTGTTAAAAAAGAAATAATAAAAATACAAATGTGGTTGGGTTGAATGAAATAAGGTGCAATTGATATTTTTTCTGAGTTATAGTCCTAGTCAAATTTGAATATAGAAAGCATGTCAGGGAAAGGTGTGATTGACAATGATGTGTGTGTCTTGTTTTGTTTTGTTTTTTTTTGGGGGGGGGGGGGGGGGGGGTGGGGGGGGTTAGGGAACGGGTGGTGGTTTGAACTTGCCTTAACATTAAGTACTTATCAATAACCCTTTCTGTATTCCACTAACTCCTATTCCTTATGTCAGATATACATATATCATAACCCAGTATGTACAACATTTCACAACATGTGTGATAGAGGCATCTTTTCTAAAAATTTGGTGGCCGTTAAAACGGCCGTTTGTTGTCCTGTGCGTGTAGCACAAAGGCGGTTGGTTGTCTAACCACCGAATCCGTAGAGGGTACGTCCCTGTCTCTTCAGAGCGTAGACAACGTCCATGGCTGTGACGGTCTTCCTCTTGGCGTGCTCTGTGTATGTGACTGCGTCACGGATGACGTTCTCAAGGAACACCTTCAGGACACCACGGGTCTCCTCGTAGATGAGTCCGGAGATACGTTTGACTCCACCTCTGCGTGCAAGACGACGGATGGCGGGCTTGGTGATACCCTGGATGTTATCTCTCAAGACTTTCCTGTGACGCTTGGCGCCCCCCTTTCCAAGTCCTTTTCCTCCTTTACCACGTCCAGACATGTTTTCTCTCAGTTAAAGTGTACTGAAATGATTATCTACTGCCGCGTGAACAGCTTATAAAGCCCTTTATTTACGACCCGTGAGAGAGCATTCTACCTTGAAAAGTTCGGCAGGGAAAAATTAGCAATAAGTAAACTCAACGCTGATTGGCTACAGTGTAAACGCGCCTCGGCGCTTGTTTGTTGACATATTGTCTGCAGGCACTTTTCTCTTATATTTAATAAAACTTTTTTGGGTTTCTTTTTTTTTAAAAAGAGGGATGGTGGTATTGAATAAATCATTTGTTCCAGATTTTCTACATCTTACCAAAACATAGGAACACAATAATTATTATCATTTTGCTTTTGTTTAATATCATTTTTAAAGTGTAAACACACATTCTGTATTAAATCTAGTAATAAATACATGCAAAGAAAAAAAAATCATTTTTCTTACCGGTGAGTACATATCAAAATGAAAACATAATGCAATATGATGATATTTACTTTAGCAATTTCAGTTATAGTGTATAATTTCAATGTGTATTTCTTCCCTTTTTGATGAATTATGCACCAGTGATTCAGTCAAGTGTTCATTTCATTGAGATAAAAAATACACTTTCCATTCTTTACAAGGAAACCGAATAAAAGAAAGCAAAATCCGACAAGAACATGAACACATGCTCATGACATACTTTACCACTGAAATATGAAAAAAGAACTACAGGGGACAAATATTACACAAATTTCAATTTCATGCAGAATCGCTCTTTTAGTAGTGAATTTTCCTACTTTTAAACAAATTCGTTGCACTATCTTTATATTTTCTTTAACATAACACACAGTTATATGTGCGAGCATCATAGCACGAATGTCTGAGACTGTAGTATAAGAATCAAATATGGTTGCAATAATTATAAAATATTATGTGCCATACACATTTCTGTTGGTAAATTTTAAGTAGTGATGCAAGTACAGCCCTACATTTTCCGGCAATATTTTTCTTGTAATGTTATGACTAAATGCACAACTTTCAGAGAGAAAAAACAATCACAATGCAATCATATGTATAGCTGTATGGTATAGTATAATATATTCTCTTCAGAAGGGCCTTTTATATTGTGTCAGATCAAATCATTCTACACATTGACCATTGTCATGTTTGTAGTTCACAGTGAAATATGATAAGAAGGGCAGAGTTTAGAAGTACATATTATGTGTGTAGGGTTTAATCTCATGTTTTCAAAATGTGCACTTTTTACTTATGCAATTTCGTTGAATTGTAGTCGTCATTGATTGTAATATAGGCATCTTTTCTAAATATTTAGGTGGCCGTGAAAACGGCCGTTTTGTATTTGTCAGAGACAAAGAAATTTAAGCTCTCTCGCCACGGATACGTCTGGCAAGCTGGATGTCTTTGGGCATGATGGTGACTCTCTTGGCGTGGATAGCGCACAAGTTGGTGTCCTCAAAGAGTCCAACAAGGTAAGCTTCGCTGGCTTCCTGGAGAGCCATGACGGCGGAGCTCTGGAAACGCAGATCAGTCTTGAAGTCCTGAGCAATCTCACGGACCAGACGCTGGAAGGGCAATTTCCTGATGAGCAACTCTGTGCTTTTCTGGTATCTCCTGATCTCACGGAGAGCGACGGTTCCGGGCCTGTATCTGTGGGGTTTCTTGACTCCACCAGTGGCTGGGGCGCTCTTACGGGCGGCCTTGGTAGCCAGTTGTTTACGTGGAGCCTTTCCTCCGGTAGATTTTCTTGCAGTCTGCTTTGTACGAGCCATCTTCGACGAGTGTCAAATGAATGAATGAGGCAGTTCGCTCTCTGCATAAATTTTATACCGAGTCGAATGAATAACAGGTCTGCCTTCAAAATCACCGCGCCCTCACTAACGACCATTGCCATTGGTTATCTAACTGAGAGAGCCGGCCTGTGATTAGTCGGTAATAACTCGTGCCCATTGGCCCGGTGCAAAATCATTTCAATCCGGCTTTTGCACAGAATTTGTGAACTTAGAAAATTAGGCGTATATCGGTGAAATTTGAATTTAAGAGATACAGAAAAGCAACCAGTATAAGACTAACAGCAAATTTCGATAGAAATACAACATATACATGTCTTTAAAACTATTCAGCGATTTTCATGTTCATAATCAGATTAAAATCAACAACTCATAGCAACTCAATGCATACATGTAGGCCCTATAATCCGTTAAATACATCCATCAAATTCATAACTGATATAATGTATATGTATACCCTAAAAGGTCGAGTCGCATTATATATTTTTTTCAGAAGCCAAAAATGTTTAGAGAAGAGAGAACAATACATAATCAAGATGCACTAAGTACGTTGTATATATATGTACACATATTAGAATATTAAAACAAAAACAAAATATATAAATAAATAAATAAACTTACCACGATATCACAGAAAATGCCATGGGATGTAATCCAGTGCACTCATCCTGTAAATGCAGAGAGAAATGAGAATAGTCTGCTGTTCCCACATTCATAGTGACTGACACAATCATGTATATTTCATCCTGTATATGCACATTTCACATGTTCCTGTCCTGTAGAATTCAACAAAATAATAATTATGACTATGCCCCTTATTTATTTTTTGTTTGCTTTTGAAAAAGATTGACAAGCACGAATTCAATCACATGTCAAATAAAAAAAAAAAGGTAATGTGCATGCAGCCTCATCCTACATCTATGATTAGATATGTACTTGTTGAATTAACAATTACATTTAAATGAGTTCTTCTGTTAAAACATTCCAATGGCATGTAAAAAAGATTAAAAAGTAAGTGTTATATGCTGATATATGAATTCAAAATATTGTGAATTAAACAGGCCTCATTCGACTGATTGTCTCATTTGTGATATTTTCATATCCCTTAATTATTTATTCTTATTATCATAAAAAAAATAAAAATAAAAAAATTCTCCTTGGAAGGGGGGTGTTAGGTGTTTGGTGGGTTATTTATGGGTTTTTTGGGTTTTTTTTTTTTGTAATGTTGGGGACAGAGGCAGGGTGGGCATGCTATTGTTTAAAAAAAAAGATATCATTTGCACATTAATATTATTTTTTTTACAAGTTTAATATAAAGGCTAAAAATGTCATATTCATTACATGTTTCATGTGAATATATGTCAAGTGCAGAGACTAACATTTTCTAAATATAGGAAAACATGCACAGGTAGTAATAATGCATGTCAATTCATTTTGTTTGTGTCTGTTTTTTGTTCATTATATCATTCATAATCAATGGATGATATTTCCAATACAAATGAAGAAATAAAGTAATGAATGAATGAATACATGGAATGAATACCGACAGTCGTCACCTTTTTTTTATGCGATTTTAAAAACTATGTTTTATTAGATATGCACGCAAGCATGTAATGTTACATTTATGACACACACACACACACACACACATGTACGTTTCTTTGTTATTTGTAATTGAGACATCTTTTCGAAAAATATGGGTAGCCCTGAAAAGGGCTTTTTTTTTTTTTTAAAGTGAGCAATCTGCAGTGATGCTGGAATTGCTTATTTCTTTGCTGCTGCCTTCTTGGGAGTCTTGGCTTTCTTTGCAGCTGACTTCTTAGGTGTCTTGACCTTCTTTGGCTTGGCTGCTGCCTTCTTTGGGGATTTAGTTGCTGCCTTCTTCTTTGGAGTCTTAACCTTTTTCGGTCCGGCTGCTTTCTTGGGGGACTTCTTCTTCTTCTCTGCAGTCTTTTTCTCTCCGGCTACCTTCTTTGGTTTTGCTGCTGCGGCCTTCTTGGGTTTTGCTGCCTTAGGCTTGGCAACTTTCTTGGCCTTTGGCTTCTTCTCAGTCTTGGGCTTGTCACCAAGCTTGAAGGAGCCACTGGCGCCTGTGCCCTTGGCTTGTTTCAGAGCACCTTTCTTCACTCCGTTCTTCAAAGCCATTTTCAAGTGGGCGTTGATGGAGTTGACGTCGTTGCCGACTTTGTAGTTGGCCATTATGTACTTTAGAATGGCTTGTCTGGAAGATCCGCCACGCTCTTTCAAAGATTCCAGGGCGGCCCTGATCATGTCAACGTACTTGGGGTGCGCTGCTGGCACCTTAGGCTTTGTAACCTTCTTCTTGGCTGGGGTTGTGGTTGCTGTATCTGCCATGGTTTCGGACGAAATGGAAACGGCGTTGTATTCACTGCGAACTAAGACGAGGAAATAATGGGGTCACAAGCACTCGCTGTTTTTGTTTACATCGAGCGCGGACGTCCTCGAAAACATCCCCTAAAATCGAAGCGCTTGTTCATACTGAGGTCGATGTGTGTTTTGATGTTGGTGTTTGCATCCTTGTTTCGACGTTTCATAGGCCGCAATTGTAACTATTCTACTAAAAACACGTAATGTGGATATATCTCTAAAGTATTCTCTGCGTTTCGCCCGTAAAAATATCACTAAAATAATTAAAATTAAACGAAAACATAGGCCAGACTATCATTTAGCAACTGCACAGACAGCTAAAAGTCGCGCAATCTCTCTAAAAATGATAATTTTTTAAAACTTATTCAGGGCTATAACCTGTTCACTTACTGAGACATGTATACTCAATGTCGTTTATTGTGGGGTGAAGTAATTCATGTTTCTTTTTTAACGAAACACGCGACAGCTCCGTGCATCCAGAAACACGCCACACAAAAATACGTGCCGGGAAAATGTTTACTCTAGGAATGGTTATAAATTTAAAAACCTGTCGGATAGAACAAATGAGACCAACACATAAATATCAAATTTGACAAAGGAAAAACTATATGTTAGTTTATCTATTACACGCAGCATTCTAGTGCAAAATACGCTGTAAAATCGTTTTGCTTATATACGAATTGTAATCCGACAAAGAAAAAAAAAATTCCATTCCTTTATTCCTTCACTAATTAATTAAACAAACTAAAATTTGTAAAAAAGAATTTTTATTTTAAAAATCCATTTCATTCATTCATTCATTCATTTTTTGTATTCATCGCGAACCTATCTTTTTTGATCGTACTGTCGATATCTATTTATCTATCCCCCCCCCCCCCCACCCCCCTTTTTTTTTCTAACGCCACCAAATGATTTAGCTGCGCCTCAGAGTGTACACCATTACCTTAAATTAGAAAGAAATAATATGCGGTACCAAATATGTAATAAACTTTTCCAAGAATGTCATGCGACCAGCATGCGAAGTTAAAACACTTATTCACAGAACACACATTTCATCCCACATTGGTATTTGCATGATCTCTCGTTTAATTTTTCATCCTATATTAATTCTAATACTGAAAAATTTGATTGAAACCATCTACCAGCAACGTGTGAGGCAAACATCGTAAACTTATTATCTCGAGCTACCTCCAAAAAAAAATCAAAAAAAAAAAAAATCACATGTACATCAGATTGCATTTATAGATATATCCATAAGCCTATACAGATGTAGATTTCGAAATTAATGCACATACAATTTATACAATATTCACCCCTAGCTTTCAATATCATTGATCTCTGACATAAATGTATCATTCACAGTAGCACTTCATCGAGTATAAGTACATATGAATCGTAATAATTTAACATTTATGTGACAGAGTATGCATGTGTGTATATATATATATACGTTTCTTATCAATGGGTTTCAAACACTTCAGTTATATAAACACAGAAACCTAGAATTGTATATTTCCTTTTATACGACAAGTCGTTATCCAAGCACACAAAATCAGTTGAGTTAGAAATGTTAATTAATTAACGACCTGGTTATATATATACAGCACGCAAATTGTGCGAACATTCACGTGAATTTCTCCATAGTCTGTATCATCTATATGCGCCAAGTGTCTATTTATTTTTTTTTTTTATTTATTTATCTCTCTCTCTCTCTCTCTCTCTCTCTCTCTCTCTCTCTCTCTCTCTCTCTCTCTCTTTTTAAGTCTGGCGATTTCCTTTACAAAATTAAATCGGGGAAAACGTTGATTACATGCAGTCAGGGACGAGGATGGTATTAATTGACAGCGTAATAGAAATGAAATTAATCGAAATACAAATAGAATGTGCAAATCGGAATCAAAATATTGAACACAGACAGTTTTAAATTAATATGTGTGTGTTTCTTTTTTCTTGAAAGCAACTGCACGCACGCTAATATATACCGTTGTCTCGATAATCTAAGAAGCGTGTTATCTACGTGTGCTTTTTATATAAATGCTTATGTGCATGTACACTGCATATTATAGAGGCATCTTTTCGAAAAATATGGGTGGCCGTGAAAACGGCCGTTTGGTATAGACAAAAAAGTCGGCAGAGCTGACTTTTTACTTGGCGGCGGGCTTCTGGGTCTTCTTGGGGAGGAGCACGGCCTGGATGTTGGGCAGAACACCACCCTGGGCGATGGTCACGCCGGACAGAAGTTTGTTCAACTCCTCGTCGTTGCGGATGGCCAGCTGCAGGTGACGGGGGATGATTCTGGTCTTTTTGTTGTCACGGGCTGCGTTGCCTGCCAACTCCAACACTTCAGCGGCCAAGTACTCAAGAACGGCGGCCAGGTACACAGGGGCACCGGCTCCGACTCTCTCGGCGTAGTTGCCCTTCCTCAGCAGACGGTGGATACGACCCACGGGGAACTGAAGTCCGGCACGGGATGATCGGCTCTTTGCCTTTCCCTTCACTTTACCTCCTTTACCACGTCCAGACATTTTCAAGTTGTAGGTTGGGTGCTGACAAAATGATATCAACGAATAACACACGATGCGCTGCGCCACGCTATTTAAACACTTCCACGGATTGAAATGTTCCGCCAATCGCTATGCTTGTCTTATACGCACCTCGGGCAAACCGACCAATTTAATGTTTACAAGGACGTCCGCAATTTACCTGTTCGCTTCAATCCCCCTCGCGTGATATATAAGGCCGCGATTCGCTTAGCGCCACTCATAGTTTCAGTTTGCCAGCAATCTGTAAACATGCCACCCAAAGTCGGATCTAAAGGAGCTAAGAAAGCCGCCACCAAGGCCAAGGCCCAGAGAACTGGGGACAAGAAAAAGCGCAGGAGGAGGAGGGAATCCTACGCTATCTACATCTACAAAGTCCTGAAGCAGGTGCACCCTGACACTGGAGTTTCCAGCAAGGCCATGAGCATCATGAATTCTTTCGTCAATGACATCTTCGAGAGAATCGCCGCCGAGGCTTCCCGCCTGGCCCACTACAACAAACGCTCAACCATCACCAGCAGAGAAATCCAGACTGCAGTCCGTCTTCTCCTGCCCGGTGAATTGGCCAAGCACGCTGTCTCTGAAGGCACCAAGGCTGTCACCAAGTACACCAGCAGCAAGTAAACTGCAAGCAGTGGCAGTTTGATAAAACAAAACGGCCCTTTTCAGGGCCACACAAATTTTTCGAAAAGCTACCATCTTTATAATGCAATAGTAAACAACTGTTTCAGTTGTGTGTACTGGTTGTGTCATTGTAATGCTGTCAATTTCTTAAACAGTCCTTTAAGGAAAATAAACAAATACATGAAGAAAAAAAAAACCCTCAAATACACATACATCAAATACAAATTATGCATCAGAGGGGTACGTGCATGTACAATAAAAACAAAATCTTTCCCAATTACAGCACATGTGCCCGATTTCCACAGATTTCTCCTATTTTCGATGTAATAGTCTTAGAGTACAGAAGATTCCCATCGGTTGTGTTTATTTATAGTTGTGTTTATATATAGTTGTGTTTATCTATAATGGCACATAACTGATAGTTGTAGCTGAACAATTTAACATATGATCTGTCTGTTGAATACTATTATCTAATGTTATAATAAATCTGTAACAACATATTCTGGGCACACTACTATGCTGTATATTCTAATTTATTTCCCCACCTATTAATTGTTACAACGATAATTCACTTCCGCAGATTTTAAGACTTGAATATGGTCCACAATAGCCCATATATTATTTCATTGTAATTTATTGATATTCAAATATCAGAAAACAATCGATAAATGATGTGTTTATGTTTACATATTATGTGTCTATTTAAACATGTTATAATATAGATTTTTGGAATAAAAAAATAACCAAACATTTATATCTAACAGCTGGTGAAATATATTGCTTTGTTTAAACTGCACGGAATGATTTGGTCCTTATTCTAAATATCAAGATTGTTAAAAAAGAAATAATAAAAATACAAATGTGGTTGGGTTGAATGAAATAAGGTGCAATTGATATTTTTTCTGAGTTATAGTCCTAGTCAAATTTGAATATAGAAAGCATGTCAGGGAAAGGTGTGATTGACAATGATGTGTGTGTCTTGTTTTGTTTTGTTTTTTTTTGGGGGGGGGGGGGGGGGGTGGGGGGGGGTTAGGGAACGGGTGGTGGTTTGAACTTGCCTTAACATTAAGTACTTATCAATAACCCTTTCTGTATTCCACTAACTCCTATTCCTTATGTCAGATATACATATATCATAACCCAGTATGTACAACATTTCACAACATGTGTGATAGAGGCATCTTTTCTAAAAATTTGGTGGCCGTTAAAACGGCCGTTTGTTGTCCTGTGCGTGTAGCACAAAGGCGGTTGGTTGTCTAACCACCGAATCCGTAGAGGGTACGTCCCTGTCTCTTCAGAGCGTAGACAACGTCCATGGCTGTGACGGTCTTCCTCTTGGCGTGCTCTGTGTATGTGACTGCGTCACGGATGACGTTCTCAAGGAACACCTTCAGGACACCACGGGTCTCCTCGTAGATGAGTCCGGAGATACGTTTGACTCCACCTCTGCGTGCAAGACGACGGATGGCGGGCTTGGTGATACCCTGGATGTTATCTCTCAAGACTTTCCTGTGACGCTTGGCGCCCCCCTTTCCAAGTCCTTTTCCTCCTTTACCACGTCCAGACATGTTTTCTCTCAGTTAAAGTGTACTGAAATGATTATCTACTGCCGCGTGAACAGCTTATAAAGCCCTTTATTTACGACCCGTGAGAGAGCATTCTACCTTGAAAAGTTCGGCAGGGAAAAATTAGCAATAAGTAAACTCAACGCTGATTGGCTACAGTGTAAACGCGCCTCGGCGCTTGTTTGTTGACATATTGTCTGCAGGCACTTTTCTCTTATATTTAATAAAACTTTTTTGGGTTTCTTTTTTTTTAAAAAGAGGGATGGTGGTATTGAATAAATCATTTGTTCCAGATTTTCTACATCTTACCAAAACATAGGAACACAATAATTATTATCATTTTGCTTTTGTTTAATATCATTTTTAAAGTGTAAACACACATTCTGTATTAAATCTAGTAATAAATACATGCAAAGAAAAAAAAATCATTTTTCTTACCGGTGAGTACATATCAAAATGAAAACATAATGCAATATGATGATATTTACTTTAGCAATTTCAGTTATAGTGTATAATTTCAATGTGTATTTCTTCCCTTTTTGATGAATTATGCACCAGTGATTCAGTCAAGTGTTCATTTCATTGAGATAAAAAATACACTTTCCATTCTTTACAAGGAAACCGAATAAAAGAAAGCAAAATCCGACAAGAACATGAACACATGCTCATGACATACTTTACCACTGAAATATGAAAAAAGAACTACAGGGGACAAATATTACACAAATTTCAATTTCATGCAGAATCGCTCTTTTAGTAGTGAATTTTCCTACTTTTAAACAAATTCGTTGCACTATCTTTATATTTTCTTTAACATAACACACAGTTATATGTGCGAGCATCATAGCACGAATGTCTGAGACTGTAGTATAAGAATCAAATATGGTTGCAATAATTATAAAATATTATGTGCCATACACATTTCTGTTGGTAAATTTTAAGTAGTGATGCAAGTACAGCCCTACATTTTCCGGCAATATTTTTCTTGTAATGTTATGACTAAATGCACAACTTTCAGAGAGAAAAAACAATCACAATGCAATCATATGTATAGCTGTATGGTATAGTATAATATATTCTCTTCAGAAGGGCCTTTTATATTGTGTCAGATCAAATCATTCTACACATTGACCATTGTCATGTTTGTAGTTCACAGTGAAATATGATAAGAAGGGCAGAGTTTAGAAGTACATATTATGTGTGTAGGGTTTAATCTCATGTTTTCAAAATGTGCACTTTTTACTTATGCAATTTCGTTGAATTGTAGTCGTCATTGATTGTAATATAGGCATCTTTTCTAAATATTTAGGTGGCCGTGAAAACGGCCGTTTTGTATTTGTCAGAGACAAAGAAATTTAAGCTCTCTCGCCACGGATACGTCTGGCAAGCTGGATGTCTTTGGGCATGATGGTGACTCTCTTGGCGTGGATAGCGCACAAGTTGGTGTCCTCAAAGAGTCCAACAAGGTAAGCTTCGCTGGCTTCCTGGAGAGCCATGACGGCGGAGCTCTGGAAACGCAGATCAGTCTTGAAGTCCTGAGCAATCTCACGGACCAGACGCTGGAAGGGCAATTTCCTGATGAGCAACTCTGTGCTTTTCTGGTATCTCCTGATCTCACGGAGAGCGACGGTTCCGGGCCTGTATCTGTGGGGTTTCTTGACTCCACCAGTGGCTGGGGCGCTCTTACGGGCGGCCTTGGTAGCCAGTTGTTTACGTGGAGCCTTTCCTCCGGTAGATTTTCTTGCAGTCTGCTTTGTACGAGCCATCTTCGACGAGTGTCAAATGAATGAATGAGGCAGTTCGCTCTCTGCATAAATTTTATACCGAGTCGAATGAATAACAGGTCTGCCTTCAAAATCACCGCGCCCTCACTAACGACCATTGCCATTGGTTATCTAACTGAGAGAGCCGGCCTGTGATTAGTCGGTAATAACTCGTGCCCATTGGCCCGGTGCAAAATCATTTCAATCCGGCTTTTGCACAGAATTTGTGAACTTAGAAAATTAGGCGTATATCGGTGAAATTTGAATTTAAGAGATACAGAAAAGCAACCAGTATAAGACTAACAGCAAATTTCGATAGAAATACAACATATACATGTCTTTAAAACTATTCAGCGATTTTCATGTTCATAATCAGATTAAAATCAACAACTCATAGCAACTCAATGCATACATGTAGGCCCTATAATCCGTTAAATACATCCATCAAATTCATAACTGATATAATGTATATGTATACCCTAAAAGGTCGAGTCGCATTATATATTTTTTTCAGAAGCCAAAAATGTTTAGAGAAGAGAGAACAATACATAATCAAGATGCACTAAGTACGTTGTATATATATGTACACATATTAGAATATTAAAACAAAAACAAAATATATAAATAAATAAATAAACTTACCACGATATCACAGAAAATGCCATGGGATGTAATCCAGTGCACTCATCCTGTAAATGCAGAGAGAAATGAGAATAGTCTGCTGTTCCCACATTCATAGTGACTGACACAATCATGTATATTTCATCCTGTATATGCACATTTCACATGTTCCTGTCCTGTAGAATTCAACAAAATAATAATTATGACTATGCCCCTTATTTATTTTTTGTTTGCTTTTGAAAAAGATTGACAAGCACGAATTCAATCACATGTCAAATAAAAAAAAAAAGGTAATGTGCATGCAGCCTCATCCTACATCTATGATTAGATATGTACTTGTTGAATTAACAATTACATTTAAATGAGTTCTTCTGTTAAAACATTCCAATGGCATGTAAAAAAGATTAAAAAGTAAGTGTTATATGCTGATATATGAATTCAAAATATTGTGAATTAAACAGGCCTCATTCGACTGATTGTCTCATTTGTGATATTTTCATATCCCTTAATTATTTATTCTTATTATCATAAAAAAAATAAAAATAAAAAAATTCTCCTTGGAAGGGGGGTGTTAGGTGTTTGGTGGGTTATTTATGGGTTTTTTGGGTTTTTTTTTTTTGTAATGTTGGGGACAGAGGCAGGGTGGGCATGCTATTGTTTAAAAAAAAAGATATCATTTGCACATTAATATTATTTTTTTTACAAGTTTAATATAAAGGCTAAAAATGTCATATTCATTAATTACATGTTTCATGTGAATATATGTCAAGTGCAGAGACTAACATTTTCTAAATATAGGAAAACATGCACAGGTAGTAATAATGCATGTCAATTCATTTTGTTTGTGTCTGTTTTTTGTTCATTATATCATTCATAATCAATGGATGATATTTCCAATACAAATGAAGAAATAAAGTAATGAATGAATGAATACATGGAATGAATACCGACAGTCGTCACCTTTTTTTTATGCGATTTTAAAAACTATGTTTTATTAGATATGCACGCAAGCATGTAATGTTACATTTATGACACACACACACACACACACACACACACATGTACGTTTCTTTGTTATTTGTAATTGAGACATCTTTTCGAAAAATATGGGTAGCCCTGAAAAGGGCTTTTTTTTTTTTTTAAAGTGAGCAATCTGCAGTGATGCTGGAATTGCTTATTTCTTTGCTGCTGCCTTCTTGGGAGTCTTGGCTTTCTTTGCAGCTGACTTCTTAGGTGTCTTGACCTTCTTTGGCTTGGCTGCTGCCTTCTTTGGGGATTTAGTTGCTGCCTTCTTCTTTGGAGTCTTAACCTTTTTCGGTCCGGCTGCTTTCTTGGGGGACTTCTTCTTCTTCTCTGCAGTCTTTTTCTCTCCGGCTACCTTCTTTGGTTTTGCTGCTGCGGCCTTCTTGGGTTTTGCTGCCTTAGGCTTGGCAACTTTCTTGGCCTTTGGCTTCTTCTCAGTCTTGGGCTTGTCACCAAGCTTGAAGGAGCCACTGGCGCCTGTGCCCTTGGCTTGTTTCAGAGCACCTTTCTTCACTCCGTTCTTCAAAGCCATTTTCAAGTGGGCGTTGATGGAGTTGACGTCGTTGCCGACTTTGTAGTTGGCCATTATGTACTTTAGAATGGCTTGTCTGGAAGATCCGCCACGCTCTTTCAAAGATTCCAGGGCGGCCCTGATCATGTCAACGTACTTGGGGTGCGCTGCTGGCACCTTAGGCTTTGTAACCTTCTTCTTGGCTGGGGTTGTGGTTGCTGTATCTGCCATGGTTTCGGACGAAATGGAAACGGCGTTGTATTCACTGCGAACTAAGACGAGGAAATAATGGGGTCACAAGCACTCGCTGTTTTTGTTTACATCGAGCGCGGACGTCCTCGAAAACATCCCCTAAAATCGAAGCGCTTGTTCATACTGAGGTCGATGTGTGTTTTGATGTTGGTGTTTGCATCCTTGTTTCGACGTTTCATAGGCCGCAATTGTAACTATTCTACTAAAAACACGTAATGTGGATATATCTCTAAAGTATTCTCTGCGTTTCGCCCGTAAAAATATCACTAAAATAATTAAAATTAAACGAAAACATAGGCCAGACTATCATTTAGCAACTGCACAGACAGCTAAAAGTCGCGCAATCTCTCTAAAAATGATAATTTTTTAAAACTTATTCAGGGCTATAACCTGTTCACTTACTGAGACATGTATACTCAATGTCGTTTATTGTGGGGTGAAGTAATTCATGTTTCTTTTTTAACGAAACACGCGACAGCTCCGTGCATCCAGAAACACGCCACACAAAAATACGTGCCGGGAAAATGTTTACTCTAGGAATGGTTATAAATTTAAAAACCTGTCGGATAGAACAAATGAGACCAACACATAAATATCAAATTTGACAAAGGAAAAACTATATGTTAGTTTATCTATTACACGCAGCATTCTAGTGCAAAATACGCTGTAAAATCGTTTTGCTTATATACGAATTGTAATCCGACAAAGAAAAAAAAAATTCCATTCCTTTATTCCTTCACTAATTAATTAAACAAACTAAAATTTGTAAAAAAGAATTTTTATTTTAAAAATCCATTTCATTCATTCATTCATTCATTTTTTGTATTCATCGCGAACCTATCTTTTTTGATCGTACTGTCGATATCTATTTATCTATCCCCCCCCCCCCACCCCCCTTTTTTTTTCTAACGCCACCAAATGATTTAGCTGCGCCTCAGAGTGTACACCATTACCTTAAATTAGAAAGAAATAATATGCGGTACCAAATATGTAATAAACTTTTCCAAGAATGTCATGCGACCAGCATGCGAAGTTAAAACACTTATTCACAGAACACACATTTCATCCCACATTGGTATTTGCATGATCTCTCGTTTAATTTTTCATCCTATATTAATTCTAATACTGAAAAATTTGATTGAAACCATCTACCAGCAACGTGTGAGGCAAACATCGTAAACTTATTATCTCGAGCTACCTCCAAAAAAAAATCAAAAAAAAAAAAAATCACATGTACATCAGATTGCATTTATAGATATATCCATAAGCCTATACAGATGTAGATTTCGAAATTAATGCACATACAATTTATACAATATTCACCCCTAGCTTTCAATATCATTGATCTCTGACATAAATGTATCATTCACAGTAGCACTTCATCGAGTATAAGTACATATGAATCGTAATAATTTAACATTTATGTGACAGAGTATGCATGTGTGTATATATATATATACGTTTCTTATCAATGGGTTTCAAACACTTCAGTTATATAAACACAGAAACCTAGAATTGTATATTTCCTTTTATACGACAAGTCGTTATCCAAGCACACAAAATCAGTTGAGTTAGAAATGTTAATTAATTAACGACCTGGTTATATATATACAGCACGCAAATTGTGCGAACATTCACGTGAATTTCTCCATAGTCTGTATCATCTATATGCGCCAAGTGTCTATTTATTTATTTTTTTTATTTATTTATCTCTCTCTCTCTCTCTCTCTCTCTCTCTCTCTCTCTCTCTCTCTCTCTCTCTCTCTCTCTTTTTAAGTCTGGCGATTTCCTTTACAAAATTAAATCGGGGAAAACGTTGATTACATGCAGTCAGGGACGAGGATGGTATTAATTGACAGCGTAATAGAAATGAAATTAATCGAAATACAAATAGAATGTGCAAATCGGAATCAAAATATTGAACACAGACAGTTTTAAATTAATATGTGTGTGTTTCTTTTTTCTTGAAAGCAACTGCACGCACGCTAATATATACCGTTGTCTCGATAATCTAAGAAGCGTGTTATCTACGTGTGCTTTTTATATAAATGCTTATGTGCATGTACACTGCATATTATAGAGGCATCTTTTCGAAAAATATGGGTGGCCGTGAAAACGGCCGTTTGGTATAGACAAAAAAGTCGGCAGAGCTGACTTTTTACTTGGCGGCGGGCTTCTGGGTCTTCTTGGGGAGGAGCACGGCCTGGATGTTGGGCAGAACACCACCCTGGGCGATGGTCACGCCGGACAGAAGTTTGTTCAACTCCTCGTCGTTGCGGATGGCCAGCTGCAGGTGACGGGGGATGATTCTGGTCTTTTTGTTGTCACGGGCTGCGTTGCCTGCCAACTCCAACACTTCAGCGGCCAAGTACTCAAGAACGGCGGCCAGGTACACAGGGGCACCGGCTCCGACTCTCTCGGCGTAGTTGCCCTTCCTCAGCAGACGGTGGATACGACCCACGGGGAACTGAAGTCCGGCACGGGATGATCGGCTCTTTGCCTTTCCCTTCACTTTACCTCCTTTACCACGTCCAGACATTTTCAAGTTGTAGGTTGGGTGCTGACAAAATGATATCAACGAATAACACACGATGCGCTGCGCCACGCTATTTAAACACTTCCACGGATTGAAATGTTCCGCCAATCGCTATGCTTGTCTTATACGCACCTCGGGCAAACCGACCAATTTAATGTTTACAAGGACGTCCGCAATTTACCTGTTCGCTTCAATCCCCCTCGCGTGATATATAAGGCCGCGATTCGCTTAGCGCCACTCATAGTTTCAGTTTGCCAGCAATCTGTAAACATGCCACCCAAAGTCGGATCTAAAGGAGCTAAGAAAGCCGCCACCAAGGCCAAGGCCCAGAGAACTGGGGACAAGAAAAAGCGCAGGAGGAGGAGGGAATCCTACGCTATCTACATCTACAAAGTCCTGAAGCAGGTGCACCCTGACACTGGAGTTTCCAGCAAGGCCATGAGCATCATGAATTCTTTCGTCAATGACATCTTCGAGAGAATCGCCGCCGAGGCTTCCCGCCTGGCCCACTACAACAAACGCTCAACCATCACCAGCAGAGAAATCCAGACTGCAGTCCGTCTTCTCCTGCCCGGTGAATTGGCCAAGCACGCTGTCTCTGAAGGCACCAAGGCTGTCACCAAGTACACCAGCAGCAAGTAAACTGCAAGCAGTGGCAGTTTGATAAAACAAAACGGCCCTTTTCAGGGCCACACAAATTTTTCGAAAAGCTACCATCTTTATAATGCAATAGTAAACAACTGTTTCAGTTGTGTGTACTGGTTGTGTCATTGTAATGCTGTCAATTTCTTAAACAGTCCTTTAAGGAAAATAAACAAATACATGAAGAAAAAAAAAACCCTCAAATACACATACATCAAATACAAATTATGCATCAGAGGGGTACGTGCATGTACAATAAAAACAAAATCTTTCCCAATTACAGCACATGTGCCCGATTTCCACAGATTTCTCCTATTTTCGATGTAATAGTCTTAGAGTACAGAAGATTCCCATCGGTTGTGTTTATTTATAGTTGTGTTTATATATAGTTGTGTTTATCTATAATGGCACATAACTGATAGTTGTAGCTGAACAATTTAACATATGATCTGTCTGTTGAATACTATTATCTAATGTTATAATAAATCTGTAACAACATATTCTGGGCACACTACTATGCTGTATATTCTAATTTATTTCCCCACCTATTAATTGTTACAACGATAATTCACTTCCGCAGATTTTAAGACTTGAATATGGTCCACAATAGCCCATATATTATTTCATTGTAATTTATTGATATTCAAATATCAGAAAACAATCGATAAATGATGTGTTTATGTTTACATATTATGTGTCTATTTAAACATGTTATAATATAGATTTTTGGAATAAAAAAATAACCAAACATTTATATCTAACAGCTGGTGAAATATATTGCTTTGTTTAAACTGCACGGAATGATTTGGTCCTTATTCTAAATATAAGATTGTTAAAAAAGAAATAATAAAAATACAAATGTGGTTGGGTTGAATGAAATAAGGTGCAATTGATATTTTTTCTGAGTTATAGTCCTAGTCAAATTTGAATATAGAAAGCATGTCAGGGAAAGGTGTGATTGACAATGATGTGTGTGTCTTGTTTTGTTTTGTTTTTTTTTGGGGGGGGGGGGGGGGGGGTGGGTGGGGGGGGTTAGGGAACGGGTGGTGGTTTGAACTTGCCTTAACATTAAGTACTTATCAATAACCCTTTCTGTATTCCACTAACTCCTATTCCTTATGTCAGATATACATATATCATAACCCAGTATGTACAACATTTCACAACATGTGTGATAGAGGCATCTTTTCTAAAAATTTGGTGGCCGTTAAAACGGCCGTTTGTTGTCCTGTGCGTGTAGCACAAAGGCGGTTGGTTGTCTAACCACCGAATCCGTAGAGGGTACGTCCCTGTCTCTTCAGAGCGTAGACAACGTCCATGGCTGTGACGGTCTTCCTCTTGGCGTGCTCTGTGTATGTGACTGCGTCACGGATGACGTTCTCAAGGAACACCTTCAGGACACCACGGGTCTCCTCGTAGATGAGTCCGGAGATACGTTTGACTCCACCTCTGCGTGCAAGACGACGGATGGCGGGCTTGGTGATACCCTGGATGTTATCTCTCAAGACTTTCCTGTGACGCTTGGCGCCCCCCTTTCCAAGTCCTTTTCCTCCTTTACCACGTCCAGACATGTTTTCTCTCAGTTAAAGTGTACTGAAATGATTATCTACTGCCGCGTGAACAGCTTATAAAGCCCTTTATTTACGACCCGTGAGAGAGCATTCTACCTTGAAAAGTTCGGCAGGGAAAAATTAGCAATAAGTAAACTCAACGCTGATTGGCTACAGTGTAAACGCGCCTCGGCGCTTGTTTGTTGACATATTGTCTGCAGGCACTTTTCTCTTATATTTAATAAAACTTTTTTGGGTTTCTTTTTTTTTAAAAAGAGGGATGGTGGTATTGAATAAATCATTTGTTCCAGATTTTCTACATCTTACCAAAACATAGGAACACAATAATTATTATCATTTTGCTTTTGTTTAATATCATTTTTAAAGTGTAAACACACATTCTGTATTAAATCTAGTAATAAATACATGCAAAGAAAAAAAAATCATTTTTCTTACCGGTGAGTACATATCAAAATGAAAACATAATGCAATATGATGATATTTACTTTAGCAATTTCAGTTATAGTGTATAATTTCAATGTGTATTTCTTCCCTTTTTGATGAATTATGCACCAGTGATTCAGTCAAGTGTTCATTTCATTGAGATAAAAAATACACTTTCCATTCTTTACAAGGAAACCGAATAAAAGAAAGCAAAATCCGACAAGAACATGAACACATGCTCATGACATACTTTACCACTGAAATATGAAAAAAGAACTACAGGGGACAAATATTACACAAATTTCAATTTCATGCAGAATCGCTCTTTTAGTAGTGAATTTTCCTACTTTTAAACAAATTCGTTGCACTATCTTTATATTTTCTTTAACATAACACACAGTTATATGTGCGAGCATCATAGCACGAATGTCTGAGACTGTAGTATAAGAATCAAATATGGTTGCAATAATTATAAAATATTATGTGCCATACACATTTCTGTTGGTAAATTTTAAGTAGTGATGCAAGTACAGCCCTACATTTTCCGGCAATATTTTTCTTGTAATGTTATGACTAAATGCACAACTTTCAGAGAGAAAAAACAATCACAATGCAATCATATGTATAGCTGTATGGTATAGTATAATATATTCTCTTCAGAAGGGCCTTTTATATTGTGTCAGATCAAATCATTCTACACATTGACCATTGTCATGTTTGTAGTTCACAGTGAAATATGATAAGAAGGGCAGAGTTTAGAAGTACATATTATGTGTGTAGGGTTTAATCTCATGTTTTCAAAATGTGCACTTTTTACTTATGCAATTTCGTTGAATTGTAGTCGTCATTGATTGTAATATAGGCATCTTTTCTAAATATTTAGGTGGCCGTGAAAACGGCCGTTTTGTATTTGTCAGAGACAAAGAAATTTAAGCTCTCTCGCCACGGATACGTCTGGCAAGCTGGATGTCTTTGGGCATGATGGTGACTCTCTTGGCGTGGATAGCGCACAAGTTGGTGTCCTCAAAGAGTCCAACAAGGTAAGCTTCGCTGGCTTCCTGGAGAGCCATGACGGCGGAGCTCTGGAAACGCAGATCAGTCTTGAAGTCCTGAGCAATCTCACGGACCAGACGCTGGAAGGGCAATTTCCTGATGAGCAACTCTGTGCTTTTCTGGTATCTCCTGATCTCACGGAGAGCGACGGTTCCGGGCCTGTATCTGTGGGGTTTCTTGACTCCACCAGTGGCTGGGGCGCTCTTACGGGCGGCCTTGGTAGCCAGTTGTTTACGTGGAGCCTTTCCTCCGGTAGATTTTCTTGCAGTCTGCTTTGTACGAGCCATCTTCGACGAGTGTCAAATGAATGAATGAGGCAGTTCGCTCTCTGCATAAATTTTATACCGAGTCGAATGAATAACAGGTCTGCCTTCAAAATCACCGCGCCCTCACTAACGACCATTGCCATTGGTTATCTAACTGAGAGAGCCGGCCTGTGATTAGTCGGTAATAACTCGTGCCCATTGGCCCGGTGCAAAATCATTTCAATCCGGCTTTTGCACAGAATTTGTGAACTTAGAAAATTAGGCGTATATCGGTGAAATTTGAATTTAAGAGATACAGAAAAGCAACCAGTATAAGACTAACAGCAAATTTCGATAGAAATACAACATATACATGTCTTTAAAACTATTCAGCGATTTTCATGTTCATAATCAGATTAAAATCAACAACTCATAGCAACTCAATGCATACATGTAGGCCCTATAATCCGTTAAATACATCCATCAAATTCATAACTGATATAATGTATATGTATACCCTAAAAGGTCGAGTCGCATTATATATTTTTTTCAGAAGCCAAAAATGTTTAGAGAAGAGAGAACAATACATAATCAAGATGCACTAAGTACGTTGTATATATATGTACACATATTAGAATATTAAAACAAAAACAAAATATATAAATAAATAAATAAACTTACCACGATATCACAGAAAATGCCATGGGATGTAATCCAGTGCACTCATCCTGTAAATGCAGAGAGAAATGAGAATAGTCTGCTGTTCCCACATTCATAGTGACTGACACAATCATGTATATTTCATCCTGTATATGCACATTTCACATGTTCCTGTCCTGTAGAATTCAACAAAATAATAATTATGACTATGCCCCTTATTTATTTTTTGTTTGCTTTTGAAAAAGATTGACAAGCACGAATTCAATCACATGTCAAATAAAAAAAAAAAGGTAATGTGCATGCAGCCTCATCCTACATCTATGATTAGATATGTACTTGTTGAATTAACAATTACATTTAAATGAGTTCTTCTGTTAAAACATTCCAATGGCATGTAAAAAAGATTAAAAAGTAAGTGTTATATGCTGATATATGAATTCAAAATATTGTGAATTAAACAGGCCTCATTCGACTGATTGTCTCATTTGTGATATTTTCATATCCCTTAATTATTTATTCTTATTATCATAAAAAAAATAAAAATAAAAAAATTCTCCTTGGAAGGGGGGTGTTAGGTGTTTGGTGGGTTATTTATGGGTTTTTTGGGTTTTTTTTTTTTGTAATGTTGGGGACAGAGGCAGGGTGGGCATGCTATTGTTTAAAAAAAAAGATATCATTTGCACATTAATATTATTTTTTTTACAAGTTTAATATAAAGGCTAAAAATGTCATATTCATTACATGTTTCATGTGAATATATGTCAAGTGCAGAGACTAACATTTTCTAAATATAGGAAAACATGCACAGGTAGTAATAATGCATGTCAATTCATTTTGTTTGTGTCTGTTTTTTGTTCATTATATCATTCATAATCAATGGATGATATTTCCAATACAAATGAAGAAATAAAGTAATGAATGAATGAATACATGGAATGAATACCGACAGTCGTCACCTTTTTTTTATGCGATTTTAAAAACTATGTTTTATTAGATATGCACGCAAGCATGTAATGTTACATTTATGACACACACACACACACACACACACACACATGTACGTTTCTTTGTTATTTGTAATTGAGACATCTTTTCGAAAAATATGGGTAGCCCTGAAAAGGGCTTTTTTTTTTTTTTAAAGTGAGCAATCTGCAGTGATGCTGGAATTGCTTATTTCTTTGCTGCTGCCTTCTTGGGAGTCTTGGCTTTCTTTGCAGCTGACTTCTTAGGTGTCTTGACCTTCTTTGGCTTGGCTGCTGCCTTCTTTGGGGATTTAGTTGCTGCCTTCTTCTTTGGAGTCTTAACCTTTTTCGGTCCGGCTGCTTTCTTGGGGGACTTCTTCTTCTTCTCTGCAGTCTTTTTCTCTCCGGCTACCTTCTTTGGTTTTGCTGCTGCGGCCTTCTTGGGTTTTGCTGCCTTAGGCTTGGCAACTTTCTTGGCCTTTGGCTTCTTCTCAGTCTTGGGCTTGTCACCAAGCTTGAAGGAGCCACTGGCGCCTGTGCCCTTGGCTTGTTTCAGAGCACCTTTCTTCACTCCGTTCTTCAAAGCCATTTTCAAGTGGGCGTTGATGGAGTTGACGTCGTTGCCGACTTTGTAGTTGGCCATTATGTACTTTAGAATGGCTTGTCTGGAAGATCCGCCACGCTCTTTCAAAGATTCCAGGGCGGCCCTGATCATGTCAACGTACTTGGGGTGCGCTGCTGGCACCTTAGGCTTTGTAACCTTCTTCTTGGCTGGGGTTGTGGTTGCTGTATCTGCCATGGTTTCGGACGAAATGGAAACGGCGTTGTATTCACTGCGAACTAAGACGAGGAAATAATGGGGTCACAAGCACTCGCTGTTTTTGTTTACATCGAGCGCGGACGTCCTCGAAAACATCCCCTAAAATCGAAGCGCTTGTTCATACTGAGGTCGATGTGTGTTTTGATGTTGGTGTTTGCATCCTTGTTTCGACGTTTCATAGGCCGCAATTGTAACTATTCTACTAAAAACACGTAATGTGGATATATCTCTAAAGTATTCTCTGCGTTTCGCCCGTAAAAATATCACTAAAATAATTAAAATTAAACGAAAACATAGGCCAGACTATCATTTAGCAACTGCACAGACAGCTAAAAGTCGCGCAATCTCTCTAAAAATGATAATTTTTTAAAACTTATTCAGGGCTATAACCTGTTCACTTACTGAGACATGTATACTCAATGTCGTTTATTGTGGGGTGAAGTAATTCATGTTTCTTTTTTAACGAAACACGCGACAGCTCCGTGCATCCAGAAACACGCCACACAAAAATACGTGCCGGGAAAATGTTTACTCTAGGAATGGTTATAAATTTAAAAACCTGTCGGATAGAACAAATGAGACCAACACATAAATATCAAATTTGACAAAGGAAAAACTATATGTTAGTTTATCTATTACACGCAGCATTCTAGTGCAAAATACGCTGTAAAATCGTTTTGCTTATATACGAATTGTAATCCGACAAAGAAAAAAAAAATTCCATTCCTTTATTCCTTCACTAATTAATTAAACAAACTAAAATTTGTAAAAAAGAATTTTTATTTTAAAAATCCATTTCATTCATTCATTCATTCATTTTTTGTATTCATCGCGAACCTATCTTTTTTGATCGTACTGTCGATATCTATTTATCTATCCCCCCCCCCCCACCCCCCTTTTTTTTTCTAACGCCACCAAATGATTTAGCTGCGCCTCAGAGTGTACACCATTACCTTAAATTAGAAAGAAATAATATGCGGTACCAAATATGTAATAAACTTTTCCAAGAATGTCATGCGACCAGCATGCGAAGTTAAAACACTTATTCACAGAACACACATTTCATCCCACATTGGTATTTGCATGATCTCTCGTTTAATTTTTCATCCTATATTAATTCTAATACTGAAAAATTTGATTGAAACCATCTACCAGCAACGTGTGAGGCAAACATCGTAAACTTATTATCTCGAGCTACCTCCAAAAAAAAATCAAAAAAAAAAAAAATCACATGTACATCAGATTGCATTTATAGATATATCCATAAGCCTATACAGATGTAGATTTCGAAATTAATGCACATACAATTTATACAATATTCACCCCTAGCTTTCAATATCATTGATCTCTGACATAAATGTATCATTCACAGTAGCACTTCATCGAGTATAAGTACATATGAATCGTAATAATTTAACATTTATGTGACAGAGTATGCATGTGTGTATATATATATATACGTTTCTTATCAATGGGTTTCAAACACTTCAGTTATATAAACACAGAAACCTAGAATTGTATATTTCCTTTTATACGACAAGTCGTTATCCAAGCACACAAAATCAGTTGAGTTAGAAATGTTAATTAATTAACGACCTGGTTATATATATACAGCACGCAAATTGTGCGAACATTCACGTGAATTTCTCCATAGTCTGTATCATCTATATGCGCCAAGTGTCTATTTATTTATTTTTTTTATTTATTTATCTCTCTCTCTCTCTCTCTCTCTCTCTCTCTCTCTCTCTCTCTCTCTCTCTCTCTTTTTAAGTCTGGCGATTTCCTTTACAAAATTAAATCGGGGAAAACGTTGATTACATGCAGTCAGGGACGAGGATGGTATTAATTGACAGCGTAATAGAAATGAAATTAATCGAAATACAAATAGAATGTGCAAATCGGAATCAAAATATTGAACACAGACAGTTTTAAATTAATATGTGTGTGTTTCTTTTTTCTTGAAAGCAACTGCACGCACGCTAATATATACCGTTGTCTCGATAATCTAAGAAGCGTGTTATCTACGTGTGCTTTTTATATAAATGCTTATGTGCATGTACACTGCATATTATAGAGGCATCTTTTCGAAAAATATGGGTGGCCGTGAAAACGGCCGTTTGGTATAGACAAAAAAGTCGGCAGAGCTGACTTTTTACTTGGCGGCGGGCTTCTGGGTCTTCTTGGGGAGGAGCACGGCCTGGATGTTGGGCAGAACACCACCCTGGGCGATGGTCACGCCGGACAGAAGTTTGTTCAACTCCTCGTCGTTGCGGATGGCCAGCTGCAGGTGACGGGGGATGATTCTGGTCTTTTTGTTGTCACGGGCTGCGTTGCCTGCCAACTCCAACACTTCAGCGGCCAAGTACTCAAGAACGGCGGCCAGGTACACAGGGGCACCGGCTCCGACTCTCTCGGCGTAGTTGCCCTTCCTCAGCAGACGGTGGATACGACCCACGGGGAACTGAAGTCCGGCACGGGATGATCGGCTCTTTGCCTTTCCCTTCACTTTACCTCCTTTACCACGTCCAGACATTTTCAAGTTGTAGGTTGGGTGCTGACAAAATGATATCAACGAATAACACACGATGCGCTGCGCCACGCTATTTAAACACTTCCACGGATTGAAATGTTCCGCCAATCGCTATGCTTGTCTTATACGCACCTCGGGCAAACCGACCAATTTAATGTTTACAAGGACGTCCGCAATTTACCTGTTCGCTTCAATCCCCCTCGCGTGATATATAAGGCCGCGATTCGCTTAGCGCCACTCATAGTTTCAGTTTGCCAGCAATCTGTAAACATGCCACCCAAAGTCGGATCTAAAGGAGCTAAGAAAGCCGCCACCAAGGCCAAGGCCCAGAGAACTGGGGACAAGAAAAAGCGCAGGAGGAGGAGGGAATCCTACGCTATCTACATCTACAAAGTCCTGAAGCAGGTGCACCCTGACACTGGAGTTTCCAGCAAGGCCATGAGCATCATGAATTCTTTCGTCAATGACATCTTCGAGAGAATCGCCGCCGAGGCTTCCCGCCTGGCCCACTACAACAAACGCTCAACCATCACCAGCAGAGAAATCCAGACTGCAGTCCGTCTTCTCCTGCCCGGTGAATTGGCCAAGCACGCTGTCTCTGAAGGCACCAAGGCTGTCACCAAGTACACCAGCAGCAAGTAAACTGCAAGCAGTGGCAGTTTGATAAAACAAAACGGCCCTTTTCAGGGCCACACAAATTTTTCGAAAAGCTACCATCTTTATAATGCAATAGTAAACAACTGTTTCAGTTGTGTGTACTGGTTGTGTCATTGTAATGCTGTCAATTTCTTAAACAGTCCTTTAAGGAAAATAAACAAATACATGAAGAAAAAAAAAACCCTCAAATACACATACATCAAATACAAATTATGCATCAGAGGGGTACGTGCATGTACAATAAAAACAAAATCTTTCCCAATTACAGCACATGTGCCCGATTTCCACAGATTTCTCCTATTTTCGATGTAATAGTCTTAGAGTACAGAAGATTCCCATCGGTTGTGTTTATTTATAGTTGTGTTTATATATAGTTGTGTTTATCTATAATGGCACATAACTGATAGTTGTAGCTGAACAATTTAACATATGATCTGTCTGTTGAATACTATTATCTAATGTTATAATAAATCTGTAACAACATATTCTGGGCACACTACTATGCTGTATATTCTAATTTATTTCCCCACCTATTAATTGTTACAACGATAATTCACTTCCGCAGATTTTAAGACTTGAATATGGTCCACAATAGCCCATATATTATTTCATTGTAATTTATTGATATTCAAATATCAGAAAACAATCGATAAATGATGTGTTTATGTTTACATATTATGTGTCTATTTAAACATGTTATAATATAGATTTTTGGAATAAAAAAATAACCAAACATTTATATCTAACAGCTGGTGAAATATATTGCTTTGTTTAAACTGCACGGAATGATTTGGTCCTTATTCTAAATATCAAGATTGTTAAAAAAGAAATAATAAAAATACAAATGTGGTTGGGTTGAATGAAATAAGGTGCAATTGATATTTTTTCTGAGTTATAGTCCTAGTCAAATTTGAATATAGAAAGCATGTCAGGGAAAGGTGTGATTGACAATGATGTGTGTGTCTTGTTTTGTTTTGTTTTTTTTTGGGGGGGGGGGGGGGGGGGGGGTGGGGGGGGGTTAGGGAACGGGTGGTGGTTTGAACTTGCCTTAACATTAAGTACTTATCAATAACCCTTTCTGTATTCCACTAACTCCTATTCCTTATGTCAGATATACATATATCATAACCCAGTATGTACAACATTTCACAACATGTGTGATAGAGGCATCTTTTCTAAAAATTTGGTGGCCGTTAAAACGGCCGTTTGTTGTCCTGTGCGTGTAGCACAAAGGCGGTTGGTTGTCTAACCACCGAATCCGTAGAGGGTACGTCCCTGTCTCTTCAGAGCGTAGACAACGTCCATGGCTGTGACGGTCTTCCTCTTGGCGTGCTCTGTGTATGTGACTGCGTCACGGATGACGTTCTCAAGGAACACCTTCAGGACACCACGGGTCTCCTCGTAGATGAGTCCGGAGATACGTTTGACTCCACCTCTGCGTGCAAGACGACGGATGGCGGGCTTGGTGATACCCTGGATGTTATCTCTCAAGACTTTCCTGTGACGCTTGGCGCCCCCCTTTCCAAGTCCTTTTCCTCCTTTACCACGTCCAGACATGTTTTCTCTCAGTTAAAGTGTACTGAAATGATTATCTACTGCCGCGTGAACAGCTTATAAAGCCCTTTATTTACGACCCGTGAGAGAGCATTCTACCTTGAAAAGTTCGGCAGGGAAAAATTAGCAATAAGTAAACTCAACGCTGATTGGCTACAGTGTAAACGCGCCTCGGCGCTTGTTTGTTGACATATTGTCTGCAGGCACTTTTCTCTTATATTTAATAA
This sequence comes from Magallana angulata, assembly GCF_025612915.1. Lineage (NCBI taxonomy): Eukaryota > Metazoa > Mollusca > Bivalvia > Ostreida > Ostreidae > Magallana > Magallana angulata. The sequence goes on from NW_026441626.1 coordinate 36,265, forward strand.
AACTTTTTTGGGTTTCTTTTTTTTTAAAAAGAGGGATGGTGGTATTGAATAAATCATTTGTTCCAGATTTTCTACATCTTACCAAAACATAGGAACACAATAATTATTATCATTTTGCTTTTGTTTAATATCATTTTTAAAGTGTAAACACACATTCTGTATTAAATCTAGTAATAAATACATGCAAAGAAAAAAAAATCATTTTTCTTACCGGTGAGTACATATCAAAATGAAAACATAATGCAATATGATGATATTTACTTTAGCAATTTCAGTTATAGTGTATAATTTCAATGTGTATTTCTTCCCTTTTTGATGAATTATGCACCAGTGATTCAGTCAAGTGTTCATTTCATTGAGATAAAAAATACACTTTCCATTCTTTACAAGGAAACCGAATAAAAGAAAGCAAAATCCGACAAGAACATGAACACATGCTCATGACATACTTTACCACTGAAATATGAAAAAAGAACTACAGGGGACAAATATTACACAAATTTCAATTTCATGCAGAATCGCTCTTTTAGTAGTGAATTTTCCTACTTTTAAACAAATTCGTTGCACTATCTTTATATTTTCTTTAACATAACACACAGTTATATGTGCGAGCATCATAGCACGAATGTCTGAGACTGTAGTATAAGAATCAAATATGGTTGCAATAATTATAAAATATTATGTGCCATACACATTTCTGTTGGTAAATTTTAAGTAGTGATGCAAGTACAGCCCTACATTTTCCGGCAATATTTTTCTTGTAATGTTATGACTAAATGCACAACTTTCAGAGAGAAAAAACAATCACAATGCAATCATATGTATAGCTGTATGGTATAGTATAATATATTCTCTTCAGAAGGGCCTTTTATATTGTGTCAGATCAAATCATTCTACACATTGACCATTGTCATGTTTGTAGTTCACAGTGAAATATGATAAGAAGGGCAGAGTTTAGAAGTACATATTATGTGTGTAGGGTTTAATCTCATGTTTTCAAAATGTGCACTTTTTACTTATGCAATTTCGTTGAATTGTAGTCGTCATTGATTGTAATATAGGCATCTTTTCTAAATATTTAGGTGGCCGTGAAAACGGCCGTTTTGTATTTGTCAGAGACAAAGAAATTTAAGCTCTCTCGCCACGGATACGTCTGGCAAGCTGGATGTCTTTGGGCATGATGGTGACTCTCTTGGCGTGGATAGCGCACAAGTTGGTGTCCTCAAAGAGTCCAACAAGGTAAGCTTCGCTGGCTTCCTGGAGAGCCATGACGGCGGAGCTCTGGAAACGCAGATCAGTCTTGAAGTCCTGAGCAATCTCACGGACCAGACGCTGGAAGGGCAATTTCCTGATGAGCAACTCTGTGCTTTTCTGGTATCTCCTGATCTCACGGAGAGCGACGGTTCCGGGCCTGTATCTGTGGGGTTTCTTGACTCCACCAGTGGCTGGGGCGCTCTTACGGGCGGCCTTGGTAGCCAGTTGTTTACGTGGAGCCTTTCCTCCGGTAGATTTTCTTGCAGTCTGCTTTGTACGAGCCATCTTCGACGAGTGTCAAATGAATGAATGAGGCAGTTCGCTCTCTGCATAAATTTTATACCGAGTCGAATGAATAACAGGTCTGCCTTCAAAATCACCGCGCCCTCACTAACGACCATTGCCATTGGTTATCTAACTGAGAGAGCCGGCCTGTGATTAGTCGGTAATAACTCGTGCCCATTGGCCCGGTGCAAAATCATTTCAATCCGGCTTTTGCACAGAATTTGTGAACTTAGAAAATTAGGCGTATATCGGTGAAATTTGAATTTAAGAGATACAGAAAAGCAACCAGTATAAGACTAACAGCAAATTTCGATAGAAATACAACATATACATGTCTTTAAAACTATTCAGCGATTTTCATGTTCATAATCAGATTAAAATCAACAACTCATAGCAACTCAATGCATACATGTAGGCCCTATAATCCGTTAAATACATCCATCAAATTCATAACTGATATAATGTATATGTATACCCTAAAAGGTCGAGTCGCATTATATATTTTTTTCAGAAGCCAAAAATGTTTAGAGAAGAGAGAACAATACATAATCAAGATGCACTAAGTACGTTGTATATATATGTACACATATTAGAATATTAAAACAAAAACAAAATATATAAATAAATAAATAAACTTACCACGATATCACAGAAAATGCCATGGGATGTAATCCAGTGCACTCATCCTGTAAATGCAGAGAGAAATGAGAATAGTCTGCTGTTCCCACATTCATAGTGACTGACACAATCATGTATATTTCATCCTGTATATGCACATTTCACATGTTCCTGTCCTGTAGAATTCAACAAAATAATAATTATGACTATGCCCCTTATTTATTTTTTGTTTGCTTTTGAAAAAGATTGACAAGCACGAATTCAATCACATGTCAAATAAAAAAAAAAAGGTAATGTGCATGCAGCCTCATCCTACATCTATGATTAGATATGTACTTGTTGAATTAACAATTACATTTAAATGAGTTCTTCTGTTAAAACATTCCAATGGCATGTAAAAAAGATTAAAAAGTAAGTGTTATATGCTGATATATGAATTCAAAATATTGTGAATTAAACAGGCCTCATTCGACTGATTGTCTCATTTGTGATATTTTCATATCCCTTAATTATTTATTCTTATTATCATAAAAAAAATAAAAATAAAAAAATTCTCCTTGGAAGGGGGGGGTGTTAGGTGTTTGGTGGGTTATTTATGGGTTTTTTGGGTTTTTTTTTTTGTGTAATGTTGGGGACAGAGGCAGGGTGGGCATGCTATTGTTTAAAAAAAAAGATATCATTTGCACATTAATATTATTTTTTTTACAAGTTTAATATAAAGGCTAAAAATGTCATATTCATTACATGTTTCATGTGAATATATGTCAAGTGCAGAGACTAACATTTTCTAAATATAGGAAAACATGCACAGGTAGTAATAATGCATGTCAATTCATTTTGTTTGTGTCTGTTTTTTGTTCATTATATCATTCATAATCAATGGATGATATTTCCAATACAAATGAAGAAATAAAGTAATGAATGAATGAATACATGGAATGAATACCGACAGTCGTCACCTTTTTTTTATGCGATTTTAAAAACTATGTTTTATTAGATATGCACGCAAGCATGTAATGTTACATTTATGACACACACACACACACACACACACACACATGTACGTTTCTTTGTTATTTGTAATTGAGACATCTTTTCGAAAAATATGGGTAGCCCTGAAAAGGGCTTTTTTTTTTTTTTAAAGTGAGCAATCTGCAGTGATGCTGGAATTGCTTATTTCTTTGCTGCTGCCTTCTTGGGAGTCTTGGCTTTCTTTGCAGCTGACTTCTTAGGTGTCTTGACCTTCTTTGGCTTGGCTGCTGCCTTCTTTGGGGATTTAGTTGCTGCCTTCTTCTTTGGAGTCTTAACCTTTTTCGGTCCGGCTGCTTTCTTGGGGGACTTCTTCTTCTTCTCTGCAGTCTTTTTCTCTCCGGCTACCTTCTTTGGTTTTGCTGCTGCGGCCTTCTTGGGTTTTGCTGCCTTAGGCTTGGCAACTTTCTTGGCCTTTGGCTTCTTCTCAGTCTTGGGCTTGTCACCAAGCTTGAAGGAGCCACTGGCGCCTGTGCCCTTGGCTTGTTTCAGAGCACCTTTCTTCACTCCGTTCTTCAAAGCCATTTTCAAGTGGGCGTTGATGGAGTTGACGTCGTTGCCGACTTTGTAGTTGGCCATTATGTACTTTAGAATGGCTTGTCTGGAAGATCCGCCACGCTCTTTCAAAGATTCCAGGGCGGCCCTGATCATGTCAACGTACTTGGGGTGCGCTGCTGGCACCTTAGGCTTTGTAACCTTCTTCTTGGCTGGGGTTGTGGTTGCTGTATCTGCCATGGTTTCGGACGAAATGGAAACGGCGTTGTATTCACTGCGAACTAAGACGAGGAAATAATGGGGTCACAAGCACTCGCTGTTTTTGTTTACATCGAGCGCGGACGTCCTCGAAAACATCCCCTAAAATCGAAGCGCTTGTTCATACTGAGGTCGATGTGTGTTTTGATGTTGGTGTTTGCATCCTTGTTTCGACGTTTCATAGGCCGCAATTGTAACTATTCTACTAAAAACACGTAATGTGGATATATCTCTAAAGTATTCTCTGCGTTTCGCCCGTAAAAATATCACTAAAATAATTAAAATTAAACGAAAACATAGGCCAGACTATCATTTAGCAACTGCACAGACAGCTAAAAGTCGCGCAATCTCTCTAAAAATGATAATTTTTTAAAACTTATTCAGGGCTATAACCTGTTCACTTACTGAGACATGTATACTCAATGTCGTTTATTGTGGGGTGAAGTAATTCATGTTTCTTTTTTAACGAAACACGCGACAGCTCCGTGCATCCAGAAACACGCCACACAAAAATACGTGCCGGGAAAATGTTTACTCTAGGAATGGTTATAAATTTAAAAACCTGTCGGATAGAACAAATGAGACCAACACATAAATATCAAATTTGACAAAGGAAAAACTATATGTTAGTTTATCTATTACACGCAGCATTCTAGTGCAAAATACGCTGTAAAATCGTTTTGCTTATATACGAATTGTAATCCGACAAAGAAAAAAAAAATTCCATTCCTTTATTCCTTCACTAATTAATTAAACAAACTAAAATTTGTAAAAAAGAATTTTTATTTTAAAAATCCATTTCATTCATTCATTCATTCATTTTTTGTATTCATCGCGAACCTATCTTTTTTGATCGTACTGTCGATATCTATTTATCTATCCCCCCCCCCCCCCCCCCACCCCCCCTTTTTTTTTCTAACGCCACCAAATGATTTAGCTGCGAGTGTACACCATTACCTTAAATTAGAAAGAAATAATATGCGGTACCAAATATGTAATAAACTTTTCCAAGAATGTCATGCGACCAGCATGCGAAGTTAAAACACTTATTCACAGAACACACATTTCATCCCACATTGGTATTTGCATGATCTCTCGTTTAATTTTTCATCCTATATTAATTCTAATACTGAAAAATTTGATTGAAACCATCTACCAGCAACGTGTGAGGCAAACATCGTAAACTTATTATCTCGAGCTACCTCCAAAAAAAAATCAAAAAAAAAAAAAATCACATGTACATCAGATTGCATTTATAGATATATCCATAAGCCTATACAGATGTAGATTTCGAAATTAATGCACATACAATTTATACAATATTCACCCCTAGCTTTCAATATCATTGATCTCTGACATAAATGTATCATTCACAGTAGCACTTCATCGAGTATAAGTACATATGAATCGTAATAATTTAACATTTATGTGACAGAGTATGCATGTGTGTATATATATATATACGTTTCTTATCAATGGGTTTCAAACACTTCAGTTATATAAACACAGAAACCTAGAATTGTATATTTCCTTTTATACGACAAGTCGTTATCCAAGCACACAAAATCAGTTGAGTTAGAAATGTTAATTAATTAACGACCTGGTTATATATATACAGCACGCAAATTGTGCGAACATTCACGTGAATTTCTCCATAGTCTGTATCATCTATATGCGCCAAGTGTCTATTTATTTATTTTTTTTATTTATTTATCTCTCTCTCTCTCTCTCTCTCTCTCTCTCTCTCTCTCTCTCTCTCTCTCTCTCTTTTTAAGTCTGGCGATTTCCTTTACAAAATTAAATCGGGGAAAACGTTGATTACATGCAGTCAGGGACGAGGATGGTATTAATTGACAGCGTAATAGAAATGAAATTAATCGAAATACAAATAGAATGTGCAAATCGGAATCAAAATATTGAACACAGACAGTTTTAAATTAATATGTGTGTGTTTCTTTTTTCTTGAAAGCAACTGCACGCACGCTAATATATACCGTTGTCTCGATAATCTAAGAAGCGTGTTATCTACGTGTGCTTTTTATATAAATGCTTATGTGCATGTACACTGCATATTATAGAGGCATCTTTTCGAAAAATATGGGTGGCCGTGAAAACGGCCGTTTGGTATAGACAAAAAAGTCGGCAGAGCTGACTTTTTACTTGGCGGCGGGCTTCTGGGTCTTCTTGGGGAGGAGCACGGCCTGGATGTTGGGCAGAACACCACCCTGGGCGATGGTCACGCCGGACAGAAGTTTGTTCAACTCCTCGTCGTTGCGGATGGCCAGCTGCAGGTGACGGGGGATGATTCTGGTCTTTTTGTTGTCACGGGCTGCGTTGCCTGCCAACTCCAACACTTCAGCGGCCAAGTACTCAAGAACGGCGGCCAGGTACACAGGGGCACCGGCTCCGACTCTCTCGGCGTAGTTGCCCTTCCTCAGCAGACGGTGGATACGACCCACGGGGAACTGAAGTCCGGCACGGGATGATCGGCTCTTTGCCTTTCCCTTCACTTTACCTCCTTTACCACGTCCAGACATTTTCAAGTTGTAGGTTGGGTGCTGACAAAATGATATCAACGAATAACACACGATGCGCTGCGCCACGCTATTTAAACACTTCCACGGATTGAAATGTTCCGCCAATCGCTATGCTTGTCTTATACGCACCTCGGGCAAACCGACCAATTTAATGTTTACAAGGACGTCCGCAATTTACCTGTTCGCTTCAATCCCCCTCGCGTGATATATAAGGCCGCGATTCGCTTAGCGCCACTCATAGTTTCAGTTTGCCAGCAATCTGTAAACATGCCACCCAAAGTCGGATCTAAAGGAGCTAAGAAAGCCGCCACCAAGGCCAAGGCCCAGAGAACTGGGGACAAGAAAAAGCGCAGGAGGAGGAGGGAATCCTACGCTATCTACATCTACAAAGTCCTGAAGCAGGTGCACCCTGACACTGGAGTTTCCAGCAAGGCCATGAGCATCATGAATTCTTTCGTCAATGACATCTTCGAGAGAATCGCCGCCGAGGCTTCCCGCCTGGCCCACTACAACAAACGCTCAACCATCACCAGCAGAGAAATCCAGACTGCAGTCCGTCTTCTCCTGCCCGGTGAATTGGCCAAGCACGCTGTCTCTGAAGGCACCAAGGCTGTCACCAAGTACACCAGCAGCAAGTAAACTGCAAGCAGTGGCAGTTTGATAAAACAAAACGGCCCTTTTCAGGGCCACACAAATTTTTCGAAAAGCTACCATCTTTATAATGCAATAGTAAACAACTGTTTCAGTTGTGTGTACTGGTTGTGTCATTGTAATGCTGTCAATTTCTTAAACAGTCCTTTAAGGAAAATAAACAAATACATGAAGAAAAAAAAAACCCTCAAATACACATACATCAAATACAAATTATGCATCAGAGGGGTACGTGCATGTACAATAAAAACAAAATCTTTCCCAATTACAGCACATGTGCCCGATTTCCACAGATTTCTCCTATTTTCGATGTAATAGTCTTAGAGTACAGAAGATTCCCATCGGTTGTGTTTATTTATAGTTGTGTTTATATATAGTTGTGTTTATCTATAATGGCACATAACTGATAGTTGTAGCTGAACAATTTAACATATGATCTGTCTGTTGAATACTATTATCTAATGTTATAATAAATCTGTAACAACATATTCTGGGCACACTACTATGCTGTATATTCTAATTTATTTCCCCACCTATTAATTGTTACAACGATAATTCACTTCCGCAGATTTTAAGACTTGAATATGGTCCACAATAGCCCATATATTATTTCATTGTAATTTATTGATATTCAAATATCAGAAAACAATCGATAAATGATGTGTTTATGTTTACATATTATGTGTCTATTTAAACATGTTATAATATAGATTTTTGGAATAAAAAAATAACCAAACATTTATATCTAACAGCTGGTGAAATATATTGCTTTGTTTAAACTGCACGGAATGATTTGGTCCTTATTCTAAATATCAAGATTGTTAAAAAAGAAATAATAAAAATACAAATGTGGTT
>NW_026441626.1:44746-71453 GCF_025612915.1 Magallana angulata
CCTTAGAAACTGTTCATACGAAGAGCATGCCCTTGTGCCATGCCATGCCCACATTTCAAAGCTTCTAAATGTGTTTTAACTGCCATCTAAAATACGTTTACGCTTTTCTTTATGTCAACATAAATGCATCGCAAAATGATCAAGGATGTTTATGGAAATTATACATTTTGGTAAAACGGACACGTTGTTTAAAGCTGACATGAATTCATAAAAGCAATTGGTCGCCATATTAGTTTCGATCGCTCCTCTACTGCCACTGGGGTATATATACCGTTTGAGAAAGTTACGGTCGGTTGCTTTCCGATCGTGGCATTCACGTTGCACGGACTTCTAAATGCATGAACTACACATTGTACATGTAGTAAAATGTAGAAATAAAGAATAAAGAAAACAACAATCAATGAAATACAAAATACATTTATTCTTTGAAAGGATGTCCAAGGTATCTGTATTATTTTGCACAGACAGTGCTGCCTTACTTAGCATGCACATCTAACACGTGTGTCGTTCATACAGAGTGCATAACGTCTGCATCTTCTTGAAAACCCTGGCGACACTACATCCAACACAGTAGCTAAATGATAGTAAATCCAAGAAAGTAACAACGTTTCTATCCGTTCCTACAAAAACTCCCCGTTTATAAAATCCATGCGATAATTGACATTGCTCGATCTGCCACAGTGTGTGGTTTGCGCATGCGATGTTATAACATACACAGGAAAACGGTCTACAATTATCGAGGAATTTATGAAGTATCTGCGCCTGGATTTCAGTCTGTCTTGTTTCGTCGTTTATTGGATATATCTTGCCAGTGAAGTGGTTGTCATATTATTTTTGTTCAAAACGCGTTTTTACAAGTCTTTTCGTCCAAGGTAACGTGTTCGGGTGTATGAAATTCCTGAATGCGGTGAAGCATGACGAGGGCTCTCGGCCTTTTATAGGGGGTGTGTAGCGATGAGCAGAACAATAGAAATCGACAACTAATATGGCGGTAGTCAGAGATAAAAGGGAAGTAATGCGTATTTATGAATTCAGTAAGCTTTAACAGAAACACCGTATTTTGTTAAATAACACTTACGTATTTATATTAGACTTATTTCGCAGAAGGTCTTAAAACACAGCTTCCTTTCTATAGTGTGGGTTAAAAAAATCGACTTACTTAATAAATAAATTACACATAAAATCTATTTGTTAATATTTAGTGATATCTGGTCATCAATGCTATGTTTTCTAACTTTCTATTCGTCGATTTGAAAATCAATTTTCCTCAGGAGGTAGTTTCTGACCGATATTTTTGACAAAGAAGTATGCAAACAAAACATTTACATAATTATGCAATGTAAACTAAAATCATAAAGAAAACTAACTCTGATCTTTATTTACCAACGACACGAATAAACTACAAAAACCAAAGACAGCTGAGTCAATGAGTATTTTTCCTAATCTTATCAAGGATCAATGACTGCAGGACTTAAAAAAAGAAAAATCTTAGTATATAGAAGATGCATAACCTCTATGGAATTTAATTATTTATTTGATTGTTTTATCTGGACACATATAACTTTATTCTCACACTATTTAAATTTTTGTCACCCATCAGTTGTGTTAAATACGTTGATGACCGTTGAACTTCATCTTCTCGAACCCAATGGACTGCCATCCCAAAGAAAGGTATGCGTTTCGCTAATGCTCTGACTAACACTACATCTTCAAATAATTCTATCATTCTTACATGTAGTTTGTTGTATTTAAGATATGACTTTCTATCTTGGTGTACATTAGAGAATGTCTGGACATAACAGCAATCAACGCATTAAATACTGTGGAATCATTAGATTTCGTGGTAGCTCAATTTTCGTGGAATTCGTGGGTATCTCTTATCCACGAATTAACATCCTTCACGATGTAATAAATTAAGGTAATGTAGTCATATTTACTTTTGTAGGCACACATCCCCACGAACCTGTAAAGTTAAAGCAATCTATGAAAATTGACCCCCACGAATTTTAATGATTCCACAGTAATTGAATGAAAAAGGTTTTGCAAACACAACAAATATTGTGTATGCTAGCCACGGGACCCTTGATTGATTTATTAAATATATATTGTTTAAACCTACTCCTAAGTTGAACATAGTTAGAAATGAATTTTGAAAAGTATCAAATTCGTCTACATTATCTCTACCACGAAACAACATGTGCATAATAGCTATGGACGAAATAGACAGCCAAATAAAACCACTAGCAAATGAAACAAAATTATCCAGGAACGCTGATTTTATCATATATGTGAATTAAACAAGACTCTTACATAAAGGTGAAAAATAAAGCATGATATACCAGCCAAATGCCAATGATGATATTAAGAAAGGAGTCTCTTGTAGTTCTCGAATCGTTAAAAGTATATTTGATTAAACGTTCATTAAATCAAGATGAAAGGAAATTAAAATATCATATTTTTTTCTGTTTTATTATCATACAATTGGGCCTAAAAATATTAATCAAACTTTAGAATCTAACAAGACTTTTTTTGGTCGGAAGGTTAGCGTAGAAAAAATCACGTTTTTGCAATTTAGAATTGCTGTAGATTCATGAGTCTACTTAGCATTTTAAAAGCGATAACATTAATATGTTGGATTTTTAAGCGCTCATTCTTTAAATCGGATTTTCTTTTTTATTAGATGCTCAACATATTAGCTTTTTTGTCAAGTAATATCTTTATATAAAGTCTTCATAATATGTAAAAATAAAAAAAATATTTTAATATTCCAAGCATAATAAAAAATCAAAATATTTTTAAATTAAAAAAAACAGAGGAAATGCGGGCTGTCATATCAATTCAAGTTTAAAGGACGTTGGGTCGTGCGATCAAAAGTCTTTATAAGTTTTTTTCTAAAGAATTTTTTAACATCTGCACACATAGCTAAACCAAAATTCAATACAAAGTTTTGGGTTCTATATGCTCCTTTCGGTGCTACGGTGTATTTAATATGTCATTGACCTATCTGCACTGTAAGTGCAAATCCACATAGCCTAAATCGCTTTTCCCTCTATAATTTTTTATCGAAATGAACCATGGTATCAAATACAAATTTACATTGTTTAGAATTAATAAAATTAAAATTAGCTTAAATAAAAAGAATTTCACATAATTAATATTTTGACCTTTTTGCACTGAAAAACCCCTACTGTTTTTTCATAAATAATTCAACATGCAATAAAATTACTTAAAAGTCTTCAACTTTTTCTCAAATTATGACAGACTTGTCAAAAGAAACCTACAAATTCAGAAAATAAAACCGAAAGAATGGGTCTATATTGTTAATTTTGAGCTATGGCATGACATAAGCGAATTTGGGGGGGGGGGGGGGTGTTACAGCACAAAGATTTAAGAAATACTACGCGCATTGATGAAGTTTTCCGTTAAATTTTTTCTTTGATACGTCGATCAATAGAAAAATTATTATCTTTATTTCTTATCATTTAATAAAACATTTTCAAATCATAAAATGTGAAGTGTCTCTGATTAAAAACGTAAATAATGTAAATGAAGCGGTGCGTAAGAAATACAAAACAACAACAGCAACAGTATTCAAAATGGATGCGCCTTCAGCTGATGCAGAGCTATTGAGCTGAATTTAAAGGATTAAACACAAATAGTGAGTTTAAATTTGAACCGACTGAATTGAAAACGAAGGAAAATAATGCGATAGCTTGTAATGTTATTCAATTTGCAGAAAGATTCGTTAAAACTGGTTTTCATGTGAGATCACTGGATATGCAACTAGGCATAACCATGCAATGAGAGGCGATCGTGGACGAAAATGGTTGATATATCGTCAAAGAATAGTATGTATAAACGACTTCTGTAAACGTTGCGGTAACTAGATAGCCAGTGATGTACTTAAATGGTATATCTGCCGCTTGGAATGTGCCAAACGAGTTGATGCACTACTCATACCTTTGCTTTACGATACTTATGATTGACATTAAAAAAAGAGTGGCATGCAACTCTTCTCGAGGTCAACTCAACCAAACTTCGCGTGATTGTATATAAGTCTAGAGCATCACAAAAAATAAAATAGTATGTGCAAAAAAATCGACAAATTAGTTAGAAATTTGTAAAAACATTTATTTATCGTCCACATCCAAGTCAATCTTGTTGGTGTCACTCTGCTCATCTTAATATTTTTCGCTTTGTATTAAAATACCTGTTTTCCGTTCATTGGTTTAACAAATAAAAAGTAATTACCTTCAAAGTATTTTTGGTAGCATAGTTGTTTTTAAATTTCTTTATCAAAGGGTATTATTTGATAAATAAAATTTCAGTGTTTAAAAACATTCCTAAAGGTTTCGATAAGTGTCATCGTATGTAAAATATTTTCAACAGCATTTACGATTATGTTACATAATCAACAAAATGGATACTAGTATTAAAACATACACAATAAAACTGTACTCGTCTTATATTTCTTTAATTTTTGAAATATTATTTCTTGTCCACCAAAGTTGTTTTTAATTAGATAACAGTTTACTTTGATTGACCAAGACAGCATCCGCATTACTAGTATTTTAACAAACAAACAATCTGAATAAAATACCCCGGGAAACCTATACTAGTAATATCTGTGCATCAAAACTTATAATAAATCTTTTCTAAGAGATCAACATTATAAATACTGGATTTTTTAAAAGAACAATTCAGATACTGGATAATTCTAAAATAATTTTTATTGCCAAAAATTTACAGACATTGGCCATTTTAAATACAATTATTTATTTATCTTGGTTTTATATTTTGATAGGTATTATATATTGAATTTATAAACCACACAATACACACATACACAGCAACAATTTAAAAAGTAAAAACAGAATTATATCTGAGCTAATGAATCTTTAAAAATATGATTTAAAAACGTCGTCAGGATCGTTCTTGAATATATGCATACAGAAGATGCATTATTATTAAGGAACTACTCTGGGGATTGTATTTGAACAAATGTTATTTCATTCTCGGGGTGAATTGTGTTAAATTGCATCGAACTGTTCGTCTCTTTTTTGAACGTTTTGACTGCTTTGAAAAAACATTTTGACATGATTTTTATGTTTTTAGTTTCCTTCATTTTCTTCTCCTCGTCAATATCATCCTTATATTCACTTAAGTCATCCAACAAACGGAGAACCGAATAATATCTTGTTATGCTCTTTTTACTTCTTTTTTCCGTCGTGCTTTTCAAACTGCTGTGTTGTTTAAAAATTTCTGAACACGAAGTCGATGGCGTAACTTCAACACTTCGATCCCAATGGTTTGCATTCTTCAGGAAAGGTAGTCGATTAACTAGTCCTCTTACTAGCACAATATCTTCAAATAATTCTATCATTCTAAGTTTGTTATATTTAAGATAAGACTTTCTTTCTTGGTGTACAACAGAAAATGTCGTAGACATAACGGCAACCAACGCATTGAACAAGTGAATGAAAGAAAGTATTGCAAACACAACAAATATTGTGTATGCTAGCCACGGGACCCTTGACTGGTTTAACACATCTATATTGTTTAAACCTACTCCTAAGTTAAACATCGTCAGAAGAGCACTTCCAAAGTCGTCAAACTCCTCTACATTATCCGTACCACGGAATAGCATGTACATTACTGTTGTAAACGAAACCAATAACCACAGGAAAACCAAGGCAAAAGGAACGAAATCCTCCAAAAATCCTGATTTTATCATGTATGTGAAAGAGACAAGATTTTTGCTGAACGGGGAAAAATAAAGCATGAAGTACCAACCAAATATCAATACAAGCACTAAATGAAAGTCTGAATGTGTTTTAAAAAATATATAAAAGCATTCTGCCAGTGCACCGATGGCTATAACTAACAAGCAAATGACGTAGTCCAAATTATGGAACATTAAACCAAAATTACGAGAGTTTCCAAATGCGCTCGTGCAACGTCCAACTAGTTTTAGGACACAAGAAACTCCAAACATAAAGTACGGTATTCCAACCACTAAATTCATGAACAACACTGCATAGAACTCTTCTCCAATATCACAAGACGTTGCTTTATTGTTGAGTGATATTGTCTCGTTGTGTGATGATGTCTCACTGTTTTCAGTACAAAACAACAGACGCGATTTTTCAATCATGGAAAAAGTAAACACGGACATAAATGTAAAATGTAAGATCATCCAAATGATCATAGTGTTTCTGTAAGCCTGCCATTTACGATGCAAGATAAAATGTACCAATTTATGGTTAAGGATTTGAAATGCTTCACAGCAAGTGCATTTAAGATCGAAAAGACTTTCTAATATGGTGAGATTCCATTCATTTTTTTCTACTTGTTGATAATTTATCAATCGATCAAATTCAGTCACATCATATTCCCGAATATCAAATATACCATCTTTGACATTTTTGAAGCGATAAACATTCTCAATTTTGACTATGAAACCAAAAAGTTCACTAACTCCAAGTTTTGCAGATAAATGTAAGGGTGTAAGACCGGCATTGTTTTCCCAGAATAATATATCTGTTGGTTCTGTAGAATCAGCGTCACAGTTTTCAAGGAAACATTCCCATATATATTTGAATGTTTTTCTTATACGCTGGATTTTATCAGGTTTAACATCGGCATATTTGATCAAGGAATGGAATACAGTGTCACCCTTTTCGTTTTTGTACCATATTTTAGCTTTATTTAAAATCAAATAATCAATTATATCCTTGTCAATTCCTTCCGACTTAGCTGCAAGGGCTGCAATGCTTAATGGCAGCTGTCCCATGAAAATGGTGTTCTTAAATTCGTTTCCCACTGCACATAAACAGAGTAGTTGTTCACGCAATTGCTCTTTTGCTGCTTTTTCCAGGATAATTTTCACAGCTTCTATATTTTTTATTGCTATTGCAACATGAAGGGGTGTCTGACCTTGGTATGGACTTATATCTGTTAGCGCAGAACTTTTTTTCATGGGTTTTTTTAATGGATATTGTTTATCATCTTTTTTCGTTTCTTTGTCACAATTACTCCTTTGTTCCATTAAATACTCAGGATTATGATTCAAAACAGTTTTAAAAAATCCAATTGTATTCTCGTACTTTAACGCTAGGTGTAACAGTGACTCTCTGTTGTATTTATTTTTTGCGTCTTCATTTAATGTCTTAAGATTAAGTGGAGTTTTTTCTAGATAACCATCAATTTTATTTTTGTCTCCACTTTTAAAAACTTCAATTAATTTTTCTAAATCAGGATTGGTTCCTTCTTTTTCTTTCTCCATACCTGTCATGAAATTACAAAAGTTTGTGTAAAATTATCATATATTGATACTAGTTTCTAATTTAGATAATAAGATTTGTAAAAATGATTAAGATTACCTGTTGATAATTTCAAAACATTTTTATTAATTTTTAAGGAAAAGCAATAATGTATGATACGATTTTTATTGTAATTACACACAGATTATATCATATTTTGTTTAACAAAATACTTTAAAGTTACATGTATATATGCCGTATTCCATGAATATGTTTAAAGAAAGAAACGGTTGTGTTATTACTTATAAAAAATAGAAATTGAAAATTATGGATATTATTTAAACATATATTTAGAATCTGCAATTGTCACTCGCATTTGGCAATTGCCATACAATCAACTTTTAATACGCAATTAAAACCACAGTCTGTATTCAATAAAAATAAAAATCAAATCGTAAAATCTTAATATACTCGATCCGATCCCAGTTGTAATCAAAGTAACTGCGAACAGGATCATACAAGTTGAAATGCATGACAGATTTGCAAGAATTCTACGTTGCTTAGTTGTTTTAAAATGGTTAGTACACTTATTGGTCATATCATGCATATCGATCAATGCACCGCCAAAAAGGTGGTATATCTGTTTAATTATATTGTTAACAATAGGAAAGCTCTACAGGAGTAAACCTGTCATCAACGTTATTAAAGGGGCACAGTCACGACTTTGGTCAAATTCTATCTTTCTGATTTTATTATTTACAATGCTTTAAGAATACATTACTAGTTATCAATGAAAGGACTATATATGATAAGGGCCTAAAATGGCCCCTTAAGATGAAAATTATAATTTTACTATCATTCTTCGTTTTCTTAGTACAGATATATATGTGATGTGTTTACATAATATTCATTTTGGTTCAAGTGCCCACAATTTAGAATTATGACATTGTAAAGACAACCTTTTCCCGCCATTTTTGCATTTTTAGCGTAAAACAGCTTGTTTTCAAGCAGTTTTTCCTTCCGAAAACATAGAGCGCATTCTTGAACAAATAAAATAGTTTAATCAGAGATGTATCTAGCCAAGACTAATAAGTGACCAAAAACATTCCTTGTTCAAGGATGCGCTCTATATTTCCCATTCGTAAATAGATAAGAAAAATGTTAATTTTTGGCTTATTTTGATTGAATTATAGAAATGACGTTACTTCTGACGTCATATACTGCCAGTGAGTGCAAATCAAATAAATAGATGAAAGATATATTTTATATCAACTCTTCTAAAAAATTAGTTAACATTTTATTGTACTCGAAACACTTAAAAAATGGCGAATTATGGGGGCCAAATTTAACTTTTATCATACATGTATATACATGTAGTTTTTTGAGAGTCAGTCGTACAGTTGTATATTTAAATAAGATACAGAACTCACAATTCTTTGTCATGTAAACAAGGCTTGTGCCCCGTTTTTGTTTACAGTGTACATAGGTTTAATATATATTATTTTCAAGCTGATTTGTCTGTCCTCTATTCATTTTAAGCATATAAAAACAGGTCTTAGGGTTAAACACATTCATCTTTGGTCTAAAACTGGAATTTTTACTTTAACGTTCAAATTGTAAACAAATTTTAAAGCTCTGTTTATATTACAAAGAGTTGTAAATTGCTGTAACTCGCTTACACCTCAACGAATGAGACACAAAGTTTGATTGCTTACTAAAAATACCAAGTAAGTAAGTAAGTAAATGATTTATTATTATAGTGACGTGTTTTATCTGACACATAAATAATAGAGATTGGCAGCTGATCGAAATCTTGCGAAATCCCGCGGTCCTTATTGTAAAGTGTTCCCAGTTTAACTCAGTATATCTTTCTAATAAACGATTATCTCGAAATATAAACAGCTAAAACCTATAACCAAAACATTCAAAATATTATATTTTCATGAGTTTATGTCATATAAATAATATTAAAAGAGGGGTTTTAGGAGGCACTTGGCTACCCCTCGTCAGAGATTTCGCCGATGTTTTATAGCTGGCCAATATATTTTCTATATATTAATCTTATTTTTCAATTTTTTGTTTCAAAAATGTCTAAAACCTATGCACATTTTTCATAAACACAATAAACTTTTGGATTAAGATCATTATGTCAATTCACTAAAATGTAGTTCTGAAAGTAAGGTTGGTCCCGTACTATTTTTCAACAACAAAACACGCTAATGGTGGAGTTGCCAATCTCTGTAATTTATATCTCTGGTTTTATAAACAAATATTAAAAAATGTATATTAATATATAATACCTTAATGAATTATCACCCGGCCCATCGGACCTATATGTTACTTTATAAACACGAGTAGCAAATAAATACCTTAGTGAACCATTGTAATTATTGAAATCGGGGGAAAAAAATTGACCTGACCATGCCACTTTAAGTATTATGCGAATGCAGTCATTCCTTTTCAGTCGAATATTAGTGTCTTTGTGGTTTAGTTTAAATTGAAAGTGCCCAGTGATGATTGCATTGTAAGTTTTGCCGTTATTTGTTTTGATGGGACTCTAGGGATATCATTTTAATATGATTTACATATGTATGACTGATAGGCAAATATCAAGTTTTGTTGTTTTTCTACGAACCGTAAAAGCGTATATATTTTCCTTATCCTAGGGAGTTTTAGTGTCTGTAGCTTGCAACTCCACATGAAATTATCTTTTTATATTTGATAACTTGTCAATGATTTATTACTACTAATAACTTTTAGACCCTTTACTTTGATAAATTTTAGTGTTTAGTACAGTTGCCTTACGCAACTATTTTTAAAATTCAATTTTCGATTTCCGCCATTACATGTACGGTCCTTTTACACATTTTTTGCATGTAAACTTAACCGACTGATTACCTTGACATATTGTGAAGCTATCTACAATCGATGCGCTCCAACAGGTAGATGGATTTACTTTTTCAACTTTTTTACTCTTGTTTTGATCTTGTTTTCTACCTTCGTCTGCCATTTCTGTTATATTTGGCTACGTATAACTGATTCCACCAAAAACCACATGTATTTTCACGTTTACTTAAACCTGTAAAATAATAGAATATTATACTAAAGGCAAGAACATATCTTATCATATATCTTATAACTAGTTTATCAGGCACGTAGCAGCCGGGGTGGGGCTTCCCCCTCCGCATTTTTCTCGCAGCAAACATTTTTATGAAACTTGCATATAAAAAAGTGAATTAAAATGGAGTTCCCCCGCCTAATATTTTTGGGAGGATGTAACTTGAAGGGATATGAAGGAAAATAATTGAAGATAAAGCTATAAGTGCGCTACTCTACTCCCCCCTCAGTTTTGCTGTTGTAAAGTCGTTTCTCTAGGCCAAATGATGACGTTGGAAATGACATTGTATGCAGTCAAATATTCTTTTATATGGCAACTTTGAGACTCCAGTGTAAACAGGTTTTGACAAAACTTCTACATAAGAGCAGAACAATTATGCAATCTTAATCTTGTCAGTAACTGACTTAATGTAATTGATCCATAAAATGTCACAAGAAATGGAATAAAGACGGCATGATAAATACAAAACGTTAAACAATAGAAGTCGTTTTTTGCAATGATTCAATTTTAATAATTTTACATTCGCTTGAAATACTTGACATTTATATTGTCTTAAGACAAGGAAAACTATTGACGTATACTCTTTTACAGACTTTTACAGACTTGATTCATAGTCATGTTTGTGTATTGTTCTCCTTTTAACGGTAGTTGTATATTTATATTTAAAAGCTCATTTTAAAAGGAGATCAATAGACAAACATGTGATCATTGTTAAACAGAAAAAATATTTCTTCTAATGTTCGCTTTGTCGGTTGTATGTATATTTTGACCTGTTGAATATTATAAATCACCACGCAATTTCTAACCCCAGGTAACTTTGTGAGAGCACGTGGCGTGTTAGGTAGCACGCATTTTCCACGGCGATACTATTTGTCAATACCTATTTCAGTTCATTCCAGTCGAATTAAGTTTGTATCGAACACTGATCATTTTAAAAACGTCATGGAAGACGTCCTTTTTTATAAAACACAATTTACATGTACATGATTCATTTAAATCAAGATCGACTTGATTTTTTTTTTATTTACAAGGTATACAACAGCATGTAACTGAAAATCTTACCATAATAAAAAAAACAATGGCATACCAAATGATTATTGATCTTATTCTTTTCCATTTCAAGTTAAAGGTAAATCGGAATACTATTTCTGCTTCATCACAATCTGCTCAATATTGCTACAATTATAAATATCTTTGTGCCAAAATTACATTCATCCACTAAAATGAAACAAGTCAAGATTTCTCTGCTTTGAAACGTTCCCTCTATCGCTCTAGATTTAATACACAACCAAATATAAAAAGTGCACAAAGAGTTTGTATTGCAAACGGCAGGAAAAGTACCCGGATAATAATGATGAACATCTTTGCAAGGAGTCTCGATAATTTCTGACTGCATAAAAGTTGTCAGATTTGTCCTTAATAAATCCCTAATAATATATACTAAATACCCCTTAAAGCAGATTAGAGACGATACAATAAATTGAGAGCTCCCCTTTAAATAATTTGAAATAAATTACTGTAATGACTCTAAAAAGCTCAAGAAAATCAAGATACGGGGTAAACAGGTTAAAAATGAAATAAAATAAAAGACAAAATTTCTATAAAAATATCATCCAAAATTGATAAAAAGGTAAGGATATAATTGTCATTACCAAAAACATTATTTGTAACCGAACATATGTTTGAAAATTGCAATTGCACAAGTACACGTAAAATGCAACTTTTTAACACGCAAGGAATTGTAGGTCCCAGTCGTCATTCAGAATTGTTCATACTTGGAGCTACAGAACAATAACTAGATCTACTTGAAAATTTGAAAACTGTTCTGTTTTGTTTTTCATTTTCAATTTAAATTATGACATCTCTGCAAAGATCAACCACTGATACCATTTTTTAAATTTTACACCTAGATAAAATCTCTTTTTGTCAGCGGTGGAATGAATAAGTTGCAGAGAAAAACTGAAAAAACAAATTGATGGACTGAGAAATTCCTTACAGGTGAAAAATATTAAAAATTAACGTTTTAACAGGTTTTTTCGCTTGTCCCAAAATTTGCCAAAATTTTTAAAATGTGCAGCATTTTTAATTTGCCCAAATCATTTTTTGCCATTTAAAAAGTTTCTAATAGAAAATAATACATATTTTTATTTCTGCGTATTATAAAATTCTCGTTTTAAAAGACATTTCGAAAAAAACCGAAACTTAGATTATCGAAAAATTTACCGGATATACGATATCATGCCGGATTAAAACGTAGTGTATAAATTACATTTCCAATAGCAATTAGTAAAAAAAATCTTTCCTGCCATTAATTGAAAATTTATTGAGATTTTTATCTAAAGTGTTTTGACTAGTTAATTATACCAAGATGATGCTCCAATGGTTTCAAATTAAGACATAAAAAACAATGCATTAAACATGTTAATAATGCATTTCCTTGTATAGTGTTTTATATTATATATTATATCAAAAAATGATTAAAAAAAATAATAATTGTTTTTTTTTCAAAATCAAATTGTTTACCATTTAATCATTTTATTTATTGTTTAAGTGTTTTTGCAAAAAAAGTGACATACTCACATCCAAGTTTTGCTGCAACGAAGTCTGGTTTTTCTACGCCGAATATTCGTGGAAATTTCTTGCAGTCAAATTACACGGTCACTTTGTTTGTCTCTTCAGATCTGATAGGTTTTGCAAAAACACGGGTCTATTTAACAAGAAATTCGAGTAGAAAAATTATGCAATCTGTGTAAACTGAAACCTTAACATGGAATTTTCAATGGTGTAATTTTTCCCTTTGAATCAACATCTAAAACAAACATAATTGATAGTTGATAGAGCTTGACTGAATATCCGTTTATTTCCTAAATAAAACGACTATTTCTTATTTTAAGAATATGCCCTACTTTTAAAGTGAAGATATTTGCTTATACGTCCCTTGAAATGATCTAAAAAACGACATGGTAGGGGTAGAATACTTCATGTCTTCTCAAGTATTGAGCAATAGAAAATGTTGTTTGAAGTCCTGAGTTTAAAGGAACTTACACACGTTTTTTAATCAAAACTTTAATTTTTTTTTATGTTTAGAATTGTTTACTTGTGTATATTGAATGATTGACTAAAATTTAAATGTCTTATATTCGTTTACAAATAGTTCAAAGTAAACTTCCAACAAATAAACTTCGTCAATCTAAAAGACTAGATTCCCTACATTTCATTTAATTTGACTTTGAATTTGAATAAGAGGTAGAAATTATAATATGTTATCTTAATATGATTAAATTTAGAGTCTTATATTTTCATAATTTATATATAACTCATAATGAAAATAACCCTTTATCTCAAAATTCAAATCAACTTAAAGAGTTTTTTCAAAAGAGGTACATGTATCATTCATATTTTAGTAAAAACATTGAAATAATGGATTATTAATCGATAACATGTTAATAAGTAATTGAGTACATTCGAATTCAAAACAAAAATGAGTGTAATCGATTATCAATAGATTACATTTTTAAGTTATCGCACCCTTGCCTGTAGCAGATTTATGTAGATTTGCAATATTTAGTACTTAACTAACATTTCTTAAACGATAAACTAAATTGGTTACATTTTGTAACTTTTTAATATGGAATTGAATGCTATCGTTTCAGTTTAAAAAAATGTCCATTGGCATCAAGAGTGCAAAAACTTAATCGAAGGTATGCATACGGGATATTAAATATTACGTTCGAATACCGTTTTGTTTGTATGATAAGCAATACTATCTAGGTGATAAATATGGAAAGCCAAATTAACATATATTCAAATATTTGTACCTATCTTCAAATAATTGTACCTATCTTCAATTAATTGTACCTATCTTCAAATCATTTGAAGATAGGTACAATTGAATTAAAGATAGGTACAATTGAATTAAAGATAAGTACAATTGAACTGAAGATAGGTGTAAATAATTATACCTATCTCTAAATAATTATACCTAGGTACAAATGAATTATACCTAGGTACAAATGAATTATACCTAGGTACAAATGAATTATACCTAGGTACAAATGAATTATACCTAGGTACAAATGAATTATACCTAGGTACAAATGAATTATACCTAGGTACAAATGAATTATACCTCTTTTCAATTCAATTAAAGATAGGTTCAATTGAATTATACCTATCTCCAATTCATTTGAAGATAGGTAAAATTCATTTAAAGATAGGTACAATTGATTTGAAGATTCAATTCAGACATATCTACAAAGGATTTGAAGATAGGTACAATTCAATTATACCTAGGTTCAATTCGTTTTGTGTATTGTTGAAAATAATGAACGCTCCCTTGAAGACATTTCAACATGGAGGGAAACGAGGGAAGCACAAACAACCCCTCTATTTGATGAGGTATCAAGTGCTTATAGAAATTTTTGAAAATAAAGATAAAAAATATTAAAATCATGCATTCTGACTGTATTTTGGTCTAAACGTTCTACATAAAACAATTAATTTAAGAAATGAAGATAATAATTTTTCTATTGATCGACGTATCGCATTGATGAAAAAGTTTTCCGGTCAATTTTTTCTTTGATACGTCGATCAACAGAAAAAATTATTATCTTCATTTCTTATCATTTTCAAATCAAAAACTTTGAAGTGTCATTGATAAAAAATGTAAATGAAGCGTTGCGTATGAATACAAAACAACAACAGCAACAATATTCAAAATGGATGCGCCTTAATCTGATGCAGTACTATACAGGGAGTATTCATTATTGCCAATATTTTAGTAATTGAAGATAGGTTCAATTCAATTGAACCTATCTTTAATTCAATTATACCTATCTTCAATTCATTGCATTTGTACTTATCTTCAAATCAATTGTACCTATCTTCAAATGAATTAAAGATAGATATAATTGAATTGTACCTATCTTTAATTCAATTTGAAGATAGGTACAATTGGATTGAAGATAGGTACAATTGAATTTAAGATAGGTACAATTGAATTGAAGATAGGTACAATTATTTGAAGATAGGTACAAATATTTGAATATATGTTAATTTGGCGTTCCATAGATAAAGGTACTTTGGCATGACAATAACATTAGCTTTATCAAGTTAACATTTGCAACTTCTGGAACTTTTAATTGGGAATATTGTTTCCATTTTCCAATAACAATGTAGTATATTATAGTTTGGATATTTTTAGCAGTCACAGCAAAAATATTACTGTTAGGGCCCTATGTGTTGTAACGGGAATCAAGATTTAGCACATAGAGATTTTCTCTGTTTGGGAATGATTAAGTTAGGGAATAGCCCGGTAGGATGTCACTCAGGTTTCTACTGGTTGCGAAGGAAAAAAAGAAACGATTCCGTAAAACAATTGTTATAGATAGTTTCAAACTCTCTAAATTTTAAAACTTAAATGTATCAAAGATACCATAATGTTATTTTTATTTTTATACAAAAGAAATTATATTCCCCTTTTATAGGCAATTCTTGCAATTGTTTCCCTTTCGTTTCTTTAAAAACAACTTTTGAATTACATTTATAAACTAGTTTTCAACTTATTATGACAAAAACCTACTGTTGGTTTGGTAAACATTGTTTTCAAAATAATATTTTAGAGTTTTTTTCGTGCAGTATGATTGAATTGATAAAAAAAATCTACTCATGATTATTCATTTTCATATTTGGCAGATACAAAAAGTTTACCTTATCAACGATCCAAAAAGCTATGAAATCTCTACTTATATTCTCAAAATCGCTGTAATGATTATTCACTTCATTTATTGACAATTACCATTTCGGCATACAGTCATGCATATGAGTTACATAAAACAAAACATTAAACATAGCATGCAAAAGTTAAACATTAACTAATAAATCTACACTACACATCTACAATGGACAAAACATTGGGTGAACAAAACTAGGCTTGTGCGAGGACTATTATTGGTATTCATAAAATTGTATAAGTGTTCATTGTTGATTTTCCTTTTTAGCGTTGAAACAGTTTTTGAGAAAACAACATATCCTTCTAGCAGCTGTAATGTTTTCAGGATTGAAAAGTTCCTTAATGAGATTGACATTTGCATATGTGTTTACATTAGATATATCATTATAATTCAATCTACATTGGTCATATTTTGAACAAAACAATACAAAGTGTTTCTCATCTTCAATAAACAATTTGCAAAAATTACACAGACGTTTTTCTCTTGGAGTAGGAGGTTTAGAATACCTACCAGTTTCAATAAATAATGAATGAGCACTGATTCTTAGTTTTGTTAAAACAGATCTGTCACTTTTTTTAAAGGGAGTTTTAAGTATTGTTGTAGTTCATATTTTCTTTCTTCCTGTCTCTTATAAAATTTGAACATATTCTTAATACATAGATAATACAGAGGAAATTGTCCTAATTCACATAAAACAGCAAGATTTGATGCCTTTCTTTGTACCCCCAAGATGTCTTTAAAAATAAGGTGTTGTGATTTTTTCAAATGTAAATTGTTCTGAAGACATTAAATCACATTTGAGGTCGGATATCCATATTTCAGACCCATAAGTCATTGATTGATTGATATTATTTAACATAATTTCCACAGAGAAATTAATATTTGCAGGAAAATTTGTTTTCAATGCATAATATGCCTTTTTTTGAGCGTTTTGATAGTTGTTCGGCTGCAAATTTCATTTTTCCATCTGATGTAAACAAAACACCAAGATATTTATATTCATTTGTTATGTTAATCATTTGATGTTTGTATTAAAATCTGTACAAAGTTTTATCAACTGTTCTACCATTGAAAATCATAATGTTTGATTTTTCCATATTGACACACAGTTTCCAGTCAGAACAATATTTTCCAAGAACATCTAAGCAGTCTTGTAAACCAACTGGTGAATCTGATACCAGAATGAGATCATCAGCAAAAAACATATGATTAATTGGCATAATATCAAGATAAGCAGGATATGTGGCTACATTCTTGAAAAAATTAACAAAATCATCAATAAAAATATTAAAAAGAGTTTGACTTAAATTGTCACCTTGTTTGACTCCTCTGTTTGCTAAAAACTGTTCACTAATTTGATTTCCTTTTCTACAATAGTAGTATGTATTTGTATACATATCTGTCATAAGTTTAAGGAAGTTACCACCTATTCCTTTTTTAGCTCACCTGAGCCAAAGGCTCAAGTGAGCTTTTCTGATCACAATTTTTCCGTTGTCTGTCGTTGTCGTCGTTATCGGCGTCAACGTCGTTGTTGTAAACTTTTCACATTTTCATCTTCTTCTCAAGAACCACTGGGCATATATCAACAAAATTTTGCACAAAACACCACTAGGTGAAGGGGATTCAAGTTTGTTCAAATGAAGGGCCACTCCCTCTTTAAAGGAGAGATAATTGAGAATTATTGAAAAAAATTTGGGGTATTTTTCAAAAATCTTCTCAAAAACTATTCGCCCTGAAAAGCTTAAACTTGTGTGTGTGGAGGCATCCTCAGGTAGTGTAGATTCAAGTTTGTTCAAGTCACGGTCCCCGGGGGTAGGGAGAGGCCACATGAGAGGGATCAAGTTTTTTCATATGAATATATAGAGAAAATCTTTAAAAATCTTCTTCTCAAAACCTTTTAAGCCAGGAATGCTTAAATTTGAGTGGAAGCATCCTCAGATAGTGTAGATTCAAGTTTGTTCAAATCATGGTCCCCGGGGGTAGGGTGGGGCCACAATTGGGAGATAAATTTTAATACAGGAATATATAGAAAACATCTTTAAAACATTTCTTTTGAAAACTTTTTGGCCAAGAAAACTCAAATTGGCGGGTAACCATCCTCAGCTGTGTGTAGATTTAAGTTTGTTCAAATCATGGTCCCCAGGGGTAGGGTGGGGCCACAATAGGGGGATCAAGTTTTAAATAGGAATATATAGAGAAAATCTTAAAAAATCTTCTTCTCAAAAACTATTAGGCCAGAAAAGATCAAATTAAATGCAAGCATCCTCAGATAGTGTAGATTCAAGTTTGTTCAAATCGAAAGCTCAAATTAAAATGGGAGCATCCTCAGATAGAGTAGATTCAAGTTCGTTCAATTCGTGGTCCCCGGGGTAGGGTGGGGCCACAATAGGAAGATCAAGTTTTAAATAGGGATATATAGATAAAATCTTTAAAAATCTTCTTCTTCTCAAAAACTATTAGGCCAGGAGAGCTCAAATTTGAGTGGAAGCATCCTCAGAGAGTGTAGATTCAAGTTTGTTCAAATCATGGTCCCCAGGTTAGGGTGGGGCCACAATTGGGGGATAAATTTTTATACAGGAATATATAGAGAAAATCTTTAAAAATCTTTTTAAAGATTCAAAGCTTAAGCTTGTGTAGAGGCATCCTCGGGTAGTGTAAATTCAAGTTTTCAAAATCACAGTCCCTACGAAGGGCGGGGCTGGGATGGCGGTTTGAATTTTTACATAGGAATATATAGAGAAAATCTTTAAAAATATTCTGGGAAAGTTTTCGGTCCAAAACTCAGTACTTAGTGTGAAAGCACATGTTATGCAGATTTAAGTTTGATGAAACCATGTTTCTCTCGAGAAAAGTGGGGCCACGAAATGGGGGGGGGGGGTTTATAGGAATAGAGAAAAATCTTCTTACAGGTACAACAGGTAGTTGTCAAGATATTTTGATACTGTAATGCTAATTTGATCAGAATTAAGGAAATTGTTGCTCAGGTGATCGATGTGGCCCCTGGGCCTCTTGTTATTTAGTTTGTATAAAAGTGCAGATCTCCACACAGTATCAATTGCTTTTAAAAAATCCACAAAACATACATATAAATTTTGCTTTTTTGTTTGAAGATATTTGTTTATTAGGGTTTTCAGTACAAACATGTTGTCAGTGGTCCTATGATTTTTTCTAAATCCACATTGATACTGACTTAGCAAGTTATTTGATTCGAGATAATTATCCAAGCGTTTCTGTAAAAGGCCTGTAAAGAGTTTTCCTAAACAACTTGTAACACTGAGATCTCTATAATTGTTTGTATTATTAGGGTCGCCATTTTTTAAGAATGTATAAAGAGTGAAAGATTCCATTTTTTGGCATTTTTCCATTTTGTAGTAAGATATTAAAAAGTTTTGTGAGAGTTGGTAACAAGATATTGTGGTTGGTCTTAATAAAGTCATTCAAAATTAAGTCGGGTCCAGCACTTTTACGATTTTTCAGTTTCAAAATGCTTTGTTTTATTTCATTTTGAGTAAACAAAAAGTCCAAAAGTTTTGGCTCCATATTTAGTTCAGCATTGTTTAATAAAGTTTTGTAGTGATCAACAAATTTTGAAATTCTAACAGTTTCTGCATTAGTTTTCCTAACTTTGTTTTATTAAATTTTATTCCAGATTTGTTTTTAATTTTGTGGTGACAATGAGTTTATTTCATATGCAATATAAATGTAAAAATTTGATTTAAGGCTTTTCCTTAGCTTATTGTAGGTCTGTATTGTCAGTATTGTAGGTCTGTAGGTCTATTGTAGATTATAAGTTTCTCAAAAAGAAAATCTTGTATATCTGATTTCTTAATTGCTGTCGAATTTTCCATCAAATCAAAACAAAATGTCAAATACTTAAATTTTGATGCTTAGAATTCATACTTTAACTTAAAATCTTAACAGTTCAACTGATTTGAAACTATGGAGAGGGCATATATATATTTATCCGGATTTTTGAAAGAATAAGGCTAGAATATGCAGACGAAACAATTTTGAGGCATAAGTGAATTTATTAAATGGGGAGTGTTTGCATTCATGCAATGCGTTATTTGGCTTAGAAAATCGATCCTAAATACAAGGTTTTCCAAAAAAACATTTAAAGTATTGTGAAATATTTGATAGGTCTTTAATAATTCTTTTTTTAACATGCCTCATTCGCCCAATGAATAGATCGAAATGATGGTATATGGCATTGAAATAACGATATCTGAGCATTAGTTCTTTCTCGTTTCCCTAGTATTGAACTGAGACATAAAAACGGCATAGAACTATTACTGCGACCATATGACATAATAGAAAAATTTAAATGCTAGATTTTTTCTTATTCTTCTTATTGAGTTGAGATATGAAAACGGCCTAGAACTATCATTACAAACATACAACTTATTAGACATGATTAAGAATTCAAATGTAAAATATCCTTTGACGTAACTTTTAAAGCATACAAATTACTTATTATCCTTGACATATGACAATTGATTGGAATGCTGTTGCACTGGTTTTGTAGACTACATGTAAGCTTCGCTTTTTTCTAATATCTCTTTACAAGCTAAATCTTCAAAGTATTCTAATAATGCAAAGTGTTTGAGATTAAACAAATTCTTATACACGAAAAAATGGAAATCAAGTATATTGCATCAATTAAAGATTGTCCAGAAGTGAAAACGAAATTGTTCAAAATTGAACAGCTGTCTTAAACAAAATACAATGTTCCTCCTGTTTTTCATTTGAACTAACATATTTTACAGATTATTACAATAAAAATCCATAGAATGTCATAAGATATTCATTGAAAAACAACACGTTTTCTTATGTAATTTTGAAACTGTTCCGCAAGAGGATTGATTTGCTTTATGTAAAATGATTACAGATAGATTTCTTATCTATCTTTAGATCTCTTATCTATCTCATTGATTCCTTATCTATCCTTAGTTTCCTAATCCACTATGTTTATGCTGTTAAGGTGCCTCACTGCACCTTGAAATATTCTCTCAAATCAGCATAAAGTTACTCGATTATATATGATAAATAGCATGATGAATAAGAAGTATATGTGTCAAATAGGCGAAAAAATGTGAAATTTTAGATAAAAAATGATATTTTCAAAACTTTCAATCAGAAAACATGAACAAAAGCCCCCGGCGGAATTACATGTATAAAATATTTTTCAATGTATTCTGACATTATTCAAATGTTTGCCAGGTAAACACTCTTTTTTTAAAAAAAACTTTAAATAGAATTACTAAAAAAAATGACTGTTGTTCTAAAAGGGTTTTTTTGTGCAGTGTCATTTGGTTGAATATCAATACAAATTACTCATGATTAACCTATTGTGATACTTGGCAGAACAAATTCTTTTACCTATAAACAATCCAGCAACCTACTGATATATCTACCGGTATTCTTAAATTCGCAGTATTGATTATAAGTTTTTTAAGAAGACAATCTTCTAATTTGATTTCAAAATTGCTGTTGACTTCTTCATTTTAAAACAAAATGACAAATACTTAGATTTAGCATGGAGTTCAACCTTTAACTAAAAGTCTTGATAGTTTAAAATAATTTAAAACAATTGAGACAGCCTATTTCTATGCACCTTTCCGGTTGATATTCAGCCAATCAGTCAGTCGTTGACCGAACAATATGTAATCTGCTTGATATCTTAAAAACTTTTCAGACTTGGTAAACTGTTATCATCAAAGCATATGATGATTTTTTTCTCGATAGAGTTGGTTATGTTTTCAATTAAATATTTCAATGGTAGTTTCTTTCTTTCTTTTTAAAAGTCAGGTGTGTGTGTCTGTGCTCTTGTAAAAACAGAAATTCGGGCGATTTTTAAAAGAAAAGAATATATAGTCGAAACAATTGTTTAGGCATACATGTATTTATTGAATACCCATAGGCAGTGTTTGTATTCGTGCAATGCATTATTTGACTTGGAAAAACGATCTTTAATGCAAGGTTTTTAAAACCAACAATTTAATCCAAGTTTTATGAATTCATTGATAATTACTTAATTATTCTTTTCCAAACATGTCTAATTCGCACAGTATATAAATAGAAATAAGTCTTTCTCATTGAAATTAAGAGATATGTAAGCCTTAGTTTTTCTCATTTACCTATTGAAACAATTTATTTAAAAATGGCATAGATTTACCGTTGCAAAGACATTATTAAAAATTTAAATGTAAGATATCCTTTAAGGTGACTTTTAAGGCAAACAGAGTACTTATTATCCTTGACATGTCAGTTAGTTGAAATGCTCTTGCACTGGTTTTGTTGACTACATGTAAGCTTAGCTTTTTCAAAAATCTCTTTATAAGTTAAATCTTTAAAACTATCTTATAATGCAAAATGTTTGGGATTGAACAAATTCTTATACACGAAAAAAGGTAATCAAGTAAAATTACTTCAATCAAAGAATATTTTGAAGGGAAAACGAACTTGTTTAAAATTAAACAGTATCAAAAACAAATTTTTTACATTTTTTTCTCGGTTATATCAGATTGGAAGTAATGAAAATTGATTACAAGGACTAAAATGTAGCGCATCAATTTCTATTTTTATAACAACCTGTAAAAAAAACTTGCTTTTCTATCTTTATTCAAATTTATTTAGGTTTCAATGCAAAGTTCTTAAGATAAAGAATGATAGCCAAAAGTTTTAAAAACAATGCATTAAAAATGTCATTACTGCATTTCACTTTATTGATTTTTAATAAAGTAAATGTGATATCAAAAAATGAATTTAAATGAAAATTATTCAATTATTAACTTGTTTGTGATCAAAAATGTTTATCAAGTAATCATTTCATTTTGTATTTGAGTGGGTTTCATGTTCAGTATACCGTTACGTTCACTACGTATTTGCTGTCGTAGTGTTTCTGTACCGAAATCTGTAATTAGTTGCAAGGTCACCTTGTCTATGCCTTCAGATCTGATAGGTTTTGTCAAAACACAGGTCTATTTAACAAGACGTTCGAGTAGAAAAAGTTATGCAATCTGTGTAAACTGAAACTTAAACATAATTTTCAAGGGTACATTTTTTCTCAAGAGTCAACATTCAGAACAAACATAATCGATTAAAGCTGATACAGGTTGACTGAATACCCGGGGGTTTTTTTAAAAAGAAAATGGTTTATTCTTATTTTAAGAAATGCTCTTCTTCTAATCGTAGAACAATTCTTGTCTTCTGAAATTTTGAGAAATAGAAGACATCGTTTGATGTCCTGAGGTTAACCATCTTCACAATCGCTGGACACATTTCTTGCCTAGAGTAAATATTAAGAGGAAAGATATATAATATATACTTTACATATATATTTGTAGATTAAGAGTGAGTAAAATCTCTCATAAGAACAATTTAGACGCCAACATTAAACGGCTCTGGATTTTCCTCTATGGTAAGTCTGCACATTTGTCAGTGTTTTCATATAATATCATTTCAAAAATCTCAATTTCAAAAATTTTAAAGCATGCATGAAAAACACAAAAGACAATGAAAAGATTTCTTTGATTATACCGAAATTTAAAAAAAAAACTATAAATGTTTATCTACCTATCTTTATCTACTCATTCTGATAATTGATATATATATATATATATATATATATATATATATATATATATATATATATATATATACACACACTGTAATTTATTTTTATTCCACGGTGTTAAAATTTCACGAATTCTCAAAAAGTACCAGTCGCAATGGTTTTAATTTCAGGCTCCAAGAAAACCAGTTGATCAAAGTACAAGCAATAAAACGTTTTAGAAAAACTTATGCTTATTATTAACGATGGGTTTATTTTAGCGGGAAAAGATAAATCGCAAACATAGTGAAATTAAAACCATCGTGACTATTTGCCAATCTACAGTAAATATATACTCTTTAATATGACGACCTATGAATGTTATAAATACCTCTATCTGTTTTGTACCACTTTTGAAAAGAGCAAATAATAAAAGAGTTGAATTTTTACATGAAGTTTTACGTCAGGATTAAAGCCAATTAGGATGTCAGGTTGACCAAGCTGATACAATTTTTTATCTTGTATCGTTTTCCAGGATAATTCATAGTAGAACTGTCAATCGCCTGTGAGTTCTGAGATAGTATAGCACGAAAATTAATGGTAGAAATTAAATGTTTTTCTTTAGAATCATGTTAATCAAACGTGTCAAAAATAATGTTCACATTCAATGGTGACCTGAATACTTAAAGATCATTTTGGAATAATAATAAAAATTACAAAAATTTGATCTGAAACACATTCCAGAAGATTGATTATTTCATAATAACCAATAGAGAATGGAAGTAATGATGCTACCAAAGGAGAACACTCTCCTTTATGCGACGATGAATTATGTATTTCTGAGAGGTGTGTCTTTAATTCCAAACGGTATTAAAGTTGCTCGACAAGAACACTTAATAACATATCCAATTCTTTGTTTGACCTTCGTGATTATTATAAACTAAACATGCATGTCAACTGATGATTTTTTCCTAAACATTTTAATTCATTTTTTTCTTTACTCAAAAGATGTTTCATGAATGGGGAAAAAATATCAAATTTAGATTTCGATGCACAATCATAAATAATGACCAATTGCAAATAGGTAGTTGTTTTTAAAAAACACATTTACAGCGAAATAAATAATACCAGTAGGGTTTTCAATAGCTTGCAAGAATGCTCAGTAAGGTATACAATTTAGTCTGGCAGGCATTACATTGGTCTGAATTTAGGTATTGAAATTACTTACGCATGACAAAAACATTAGCTTATTTGGTAAAACAAATTGCACTCATTGGGAATTTTTTTTTTCCATTTTACAATATCAACGTTATGATTTGGATAAAACAAGAAGTAAAAGTAAAAACAATACCATTTGGTCTCTCAGGTTGTACCAGGAATCAAGGTACCGTAATGGTTTTTTTTTTAATTTTACACGAGAGATACTGTGGAATCATTTAAATTCGTGGGTGCCAATTTTCCTGGAGTGTGACTTTTTTGCTCATTCGTGAGGATGTAACTTCGTGAATGCGTCGGTTACTGTTTCAGTAACAAAGATAACTCTATCTTAAATTGTTTTCGTTGAGGATATAAATTCGTGGGGGAGGGATACCAATGAATACCTTGAAAATTTAGCCACCACGAATTCTAATGATTCTACAGTATTTCTTTTTTTAAGGTCAATTCTTAAAATAGTTTCACTTTTTACACTAAGCAATAACTACTACTGCAACTTGTACAACAGCGGTGGACAATGTCGTTTTTACCCAAATTGCAGGTTTAAACACAGCTGCAAGTATTGTGATGGAACCCACGCAGCAATCAACTGCGATTGATTTACACATCTCTGTCACACAACTCCAAACTAGCCTATAGTACAGCTTACAAAAAATATCACCTTTTCCTTAATCTCTATAACCTTCCAGACATTTTGCCCATACCTACTGACACATTACTCAAATTCATTGCATACCTGTCCGTTCAAAAATACTCGGTTAACTCTCTTTATATGCCTTTTCATTCAATCATAAACTAGGCACAACACGACACTACTAAGTCTTTTCGTGTATCCAGAGCAATCAAAGGTCTTACTTGGGACCCCTCCACCTTCTAACAGGGGGAGGGGGGGGGCGCTCATCGGGTGTAGTCATGGTTAGCAAGTACGAGTATATACCAGGGAGCAATCACAGGAAAACCGGGTAAACAGTCATGTCTCGAGTCATCCCCGTCCACATGTCATTTATCAAGCATGGGACATATCTGGCACTTGTGATCAACACAAGGCCCCCGTCTTGCCCGTTGTGCACCTTTTGCGTGTTGGTATTTCGGTGGAATCCCAGACCTTCCTAGCAGAGCAAGGACAGTGTGGCCTTTCTCCAACACCCATGGACTCTGTGGTTAACATGTTTTTGCTTTTGTCATATAGACATTGACATTTATCTGTATATTGATTATGTGCTGGTAGATGATAAATTGTGAACTGTTGCCTAACTTGTTCTGTATTCAATAATAGCAGACATCATTAAAAAGCAAATATAAGTAGCAGTCTTAATACAAACCCATCTACTGGCTATTTATAGCCAGAATACTCCCATCCTCATAATGCCACGAAAAAAAATGATATATAAATTTTTGCTGAGTTTTAAAAACAACAGTTCCATATAATGTCGCGGAAAGGGCTTGTGTCCTCATTTGAGCGACCTTCTAGTAAACACTCGTACATTATTTAAAAAGAAAAGGGTCAATTATAAATCATCAAGGTAACCCTAAATAACAAGTACTGCAACAATTATCTTATTTTTACATTTAATATTCAATCCTTTTTTCTATCTTGCTTTTTTCGAAAATAATAAAACAATAGATATGAAATAAAACTTCTTAATTTAAAAAAAAAACTAATGAAAAATTAATTTACGATTTTATCTATTTCTACCTTCTAGTTGAACTATGCTACCAATAAACATAGAAAAAGGGTAACGTTAAGGCAATTAATATCAGTACATTACACCAATATTAAGTCAACAACTGATCAAACTTTTTGTCGACAGTTTTATAAGTTATTGCA
>NW_026441626.1:71953-76953 GCF_025612915.1 Magallana angulata
CTTTTAATAGAGTTTGTTTAAAAATAGCATTATTATATAAGTGAATGTCATACATTGATTTTAAAAACAAAGTTTTGTAATTAAAACTTTAAATAGACAAGGGTATATAATAAATTTATCATTATAACTAGCTTGATCCAAAGAGATGGATCATGTCTCATTGCCAGGCACAGACTATCAAAACAAACTCGCGTCTCGTTTGATCTGATGATCCGCGCCTGGCAACTCAACGTGATCCGACCCTTTGGATCAAGTGACTGTTATAATAATATATATCTATATATCAATGACAAGACAGAATCAACAGTCTATGTACATTGTAACATCAAAGCCTTGCACAAACAAAACCAAGTATAGAGGTCATTAATGCATTCTGAAATTTATTCATCTTGTGTATCTTTAGTTTTTGAAGTAAATTTTGATCATGTTTAGAAGTATTTTACATCAAAAGTTGATGACTTAATATACTACTTCCTATTTAAGTCCATTTTCCCCCTTACCCCTTTAATTCTATTTTAAACATTTTAAGGATCAATGCTGTACACTATAATAGTTCAGACACTGACCCCTGACCCCTCCAGCTGACCCCTGACCTACCTTGGGCTGTCGCTCCCATTCCTCCATGTTCTGCATGGCTTCCTGGATCTCGTGGATCCGCTTAAGACAGTCCAGACTCTCATCCAACAGGAAGGTTGTGTCATTCATCAGCATGTTCACAAACTTCACAAACTGTTTGCCATTGCTGTGTAATAACCAACCATAATCATCAGTTCTGGTAATGATACATCTTGGATTCTAACGGTGTACCAAATACTATACATTTTTCCCCCCATAGGTGCTAATTTCTAATTTAATATGAAATATTAGGAACATTTTTATGGAAATTTATTTTTTGAAATTTCTGAATTGTTATTTTAAAAAAATTTCGAACATATTTCAGTGATGAGACTATTTATTTTGCACATGAGATGATACATGTACCACAAAATTTAGTAAGTGATAGCCCCTGCCGAGGGAAATCATAAAAGGCTAATCTTACTCTGCCTCCTCTATCATGTTGAGCTGATGCTGTGGGGTCTGCCACATGGTCTTGAAGATGATACTGAGATGGTAGCGGATGGAGAACTTGTCATAAAACTCATTGCTGGCTCCTGTGGTTTCAATCTCTGTCAAAAACAATTTGGCACAGAAATTAAACAAAAGCAATAGGTACACAGCATATAAAGCATTACATAATCAATGTGTCATTTAGACATACGAAAGTGGGACCAGTTAGAAACTCATCCTCACACAAACACTAATCATTATCATCCCATCCCTACACATATAACATCCCATTGAAAACAACAAAATATGAAATTAGCTGATGAGAACTGCACATCTGTCGGTTCACTAAATACCTGTGTAAAACTTCATCAGAGCCGGCACCAAGTGTTTGAGGGCTAGAGGGTGCAGTAAGAACTGCTCATTGAGACTCCCGGTTCTGCGTTGGACGCTAGGGTTCATGACAAATACGACCTCGACCAGCTTTGCAGTCAGGTACGGGTTGCCGATGTATTCATTGTTACACACCATCACTATCAGCATGTGGATGATCTGAGTCATACAGGGGTCATTCAACACGTCAGGGCTGAACCTGGAAACAGCAACAATTCATTTGTGTATTTCTCACTAATACTGGTAAATATATGTTATAAAATTAGTTTTGAAAATTAACTCTGTCAAAGAAAGCCAAGGAAAATATATTTGATTTTGTACATGTATACGCAGCACTGGACTAAAAAATTCATGCCAAATTTGGTGACGCAAAGCTTAGCCTAGCATTGTTTAAAGAAGAAATGATCAGTTAAATTTGGTTTTATTTTATCAGTACCGGTATAAAGGATAAGCCTGTTAATGAAACTTGCATTTATCAAACTACAATTATACATGTCATCAGTAACAGCTTTTAGCTTTATTACTTCTGACAATTAACTATTTTATTGGTATTTTTCTTATTTTATAAGTAAATATACCCATGATACTTGTATACTGTAAACCAACTTTATTTCGCGATTTACTTCCTAAAAACTGGTTTGCGACAACTAATGTTTGCGACCAAGCCTTCTCCAGACCCGTCTTGTTATACCAACCATGTGACATGGACTGGTTTGCGGCGAGAAATATTCGCGACGACGATAACCTCGCGAACCTCACGAAAATTTCTCGCACGCGAATAAAAGTTGGTTTACAGTATATGCAGAAACAAATGGTCACAACTTACTGAATAACAAACAGGAGATAATCAGCGATGTCTTCTAGATAGAAGTCAGGAAGAGCTCCAAATGGCATTGGCACATTCTTGGGCAAGGGCAGAGTTTGACTGAAATGGATGATGAAACTGTTATCAAGGCTTCAGTTTTATGGCAAAACTCAAATGTCTATTGCATTTACTGTTTCAAGCTTCTTTACTTTCCAAGCTTCTTTTTTAAAATAAGTTCATTAACAAGAGATTTCCTTTAAATGATGTTGCTATACAATCCAAACCTTAATATGACTGGTATTTAGTGTTATTTTTACATACACTGGAAAATCTACCTACCCCATATTCTGAGGGTCTGCAACTTTAAGAATATACGTAGACACACCACTGTAAAAATTTAGACAGTGTCTAAGCAAGGACTCGTCCAAAATAGCTGCATCAGCACAGAGTTTACTCTTCTGCAACCTCTGAAAAATGAAATACATATTTAGTAAGATTAAAACTCCATGATTTTTTTACATGAACATGTATGTGCATCTACATGACTCATATAAACATAAAATTCTAAATTAAAACAGTATGCATGTACATTTCAACAATGATGAAGGGTGAAAGTTTACGGGACAGAGTCTGATGAGTACTGTGGAATCATTTTTATTTGTGGAGGTCAATGTTGGAGGGTAGCCAAAATTTTCCTGATTTGTGGGGACATAATTTTGTCGGTAGTGATTTTTATTTTGTTAATAAATACTAACAAATGCTTGTAAATGTTTATGGGGATGTAAATTTGTGTGCAAAGGTTACCCACAAAAGCCACCATTACTGGTCCCCCATGAACAATGATGATTTCACAGTACCTGAACTTGAGATTTCCATTTCTTGAGCATCTCCTTGTTCCGTGCAGCGTGCGGGAACTGGCTCCACTGGGACTCTGTGTTCTCTAGGTCCTCCACCATTCTGTTGAGATCACGTATTGCACGAAGACGGCGCTGGTACCGCCGAACAGCAGGAATGATTGACAGGTGGTGACAATGGAGGGTCAGGAAGAAACATTCAGTGGGAAATTTGGGGTCCTGCCAGGGGGGTGTTTCTTTAGCTTCAATTGTATTGGAGAAAAAACATCAGTACATGCACAAATTGCAAATATTTCTACATTCATTACAGACATCAGATATGATATGCAAAAGGAAAATACGTTTCATCCAATACATTTAACATTACTTTGAAATAATTTTTATTTCATAAAAGAAAAAAATTCCACATCCTGGTAAATATTCTAAATACAGTAGTACATGCATATGCGATATTATACCCAATTAAAATTCTTTCATTATGCATTTTATTCACGTTCATTGCTAGATACTTTAGAACTTAAAACTTCTTACATAATTCCTTGATCCATTTCTCTGCATGTTGAGGAAGGGCCTTCAGGCGTGTCTCTGACTTAATGCCCACTCGAGAATTTGGATGGAATGGGTAGTATGTGTCAACCTAAACAAAATTACAAGCCAACAATTTCCTATTATTACATGTCTCAAACAGAAATAACAGCAATTACATTGGTTCTTGTAATACAGCACTTGACTTACCTTGTCCAGCGTGATTTTCACAGACAGCTGTTGAAGGACGGACAGTAAGTTCAACATGAATCCATCTCCTGCTACATATCTCTCATCCACCTGCAAAAAAACCCAGATATCCTTATTTATTTATATATAACTGTTATCTGTCAGACTAAAAGTTTGGAATGTAGGAAGATTAAAACAAGAGGCCCAGGGGCCACATCGCTCACCTGAGCAACAATTGCCTTAATTCTGATCAAATTAGCATTACAGCATCAAAATTTCTTGACAACTAAGTACAGTAGATCTTGCTAAAAAAAAATGAAAATCTGCCAATTTTTATCCACTTCTTTTTTTTGTTAAATACCAAGCCCCTTTTATTGTTGTACCTGTAAAAAGATTTTTCTCTATTCCTATATACCACCCCCCCCCCCTCCATTTTGTGGCCCCACTTTT
The DNA here is from genome assembly GCF_025612915.1 of Magallana angulata. Lineage (NCBI taxonomy): Eukaryota > Metazoa > Mollusca > Bivalvia > Ostreida > Ostreidae > Magallana > Magallana angulata. The sequence continues at coordinate 76,214 of NW_026441626.1, forward strand.
CTCTAGGGAATCATGGTTTCATCAAACTTAAATCTGCATTACCTGTGTTTTCACACTAAGTACTGAGTTTTGGACCGAAAACTTTCCCAGAATATTTTAAAAGATTTTCTCTATATATTCCTATGTAAAAATTCAAACCGCCATGACGGCCCCGCCCTACCACTAGGGACTGTGATTTTGCAAACTTAAATTTACACTACCCGAGGATGCCTCTACACAAGTTTAAGCTTTTCTTGCCAAATAGTCTTTAAAAAGAAGATTTTTAAAGATTTTCTCTATATATTCCTATGTAAAAATTCATCCCCCATTGTGGCCTCACCCAACCCCTTGACTATTATTTGAGCAAACTTGAATCTATATGATCTGGGGATGCTTCCACTCAAATTTGGGCTTTCCTGGCCTAATAGTTTTGAGAAGAAGATTTTTAAAGATTTTCTCTATATATAAAAATTTATCCCCCATTGTGGCCCCACCCTAACCCAAGGGACCATGATTTGAACAGACTTCAATCTACATTATCTGAGGATGGTTACATGCCAATTTGAGCTTTCTTGGCAAAATAGTTTTTAAAAGAATTTTTTTTTAAAGATTTTCTCTGTATATTCCTGTATAAAAATTTATCCCCAAATTGTGGCCCCACCCTACCCACGGGGACCATGATTTGAACAAACTTGAATCTACACTATCTGAGGATGCTTCCACTCAAAGTTGAGCTTTCCTGGCCTAATAGTTTTTGAGAA
>NW_026441626.1:79453-88000 GCF_025612915.1 Magallana angulata
CTGTGAGAATTCAGCTTCCACTCCAATTCATAAGTTTCTTTCAAAATTGTGTAATGAGTCACTTATATTATTTAAACCAATGGTTTAGAACATTAAATATGTATAATTCACAAAAATCAAGTAAACTTCTGATAAATTAAAAATATGTTGACAAGAACTGAACCAAAATGAAATAATTTAAAGAAAAGAAGAGGTTTCCTTTCCCACTCACCAGGCCACATATAGGTCGCGAGTTGCCACTCTTGATTTCACAAAGCTCGGACAGGACGGACAGAGGGTCTCTGTAGTCTTCACTGTCCAAGGACATGCCATGGATATGTCTGTTTAAGCCCTGTAGGACTGGGATAAACACCTACACAGAGAGACAAACCATCATTGAATACCATTATACAATTACATGATGATACTGCATAAGGTAAGATTCCTGCATGGTGATCTTCACTGAAAGGTGATAAGAATTTGCATTGTGCTGGCTTACCCTTCTAAATGTGTCCCTGTCATCACATGTGGTTTGCACAAGCTCAGGGAGAAAGCCGCGAGGTAAGTTATGAGACAATAGATAGGAAAGCAGTAGAGAGTTGCCCCCAACAGATCTGTACAAAAAAGACAATACATGCAGCTTGTGTCATTAAATAAATTCATTAAGATGGAAACATAAAACATTTTATAGCATGCCTTTTATAGCAAAATTTGGTGATAAATCTAATTGTCATAAATACTGGCTTGATTACTTCATTTCGTTTATATTGTACATAGTATATGTATCTGCATTCAATTAAAAAGGAAACTTTTGGCAAGAGTTTGTTTTTCACATTCTTAAAGAGTTGTCAAGATGTTTATTCTATAAATAATGTATCAGATGGGTATCTATCTTCCCACCCCACAGTAGTAGTAGACTACACCACTTGGCCATAAGGGCGAGTGTTACCTGGGTGTGGTGAGTCCTCCCTGCAGAACTATTGCAGTATGACACACACACTGATGTCTAGCACTGGACAACATCAGACTCAATGGAGGGACACTTGCTCTCTGAAAATAATATCACTTCATTTATATTCATGATATTTCCATAACAAGTAATTATCATATTACATAAATATGTGGTCTAATTTATAATGTACTCTGTTAAAAAAAGATGTTCTTTTTCAATATACAAAATGAAGCTCATCTTCTTTGAAATGCAAAACATGCATGTATTATTATTGCTGATTTACATTCAAAACTGATTATCTGTACAGAGTTGACCTCCCCTACCTTTGGAGCCAGCCTCTCCTCCAGCCCGGCCCTATCGTAACAGTCCATCAGATAGCTGATCATCTCCACCTCCTTACAGTTTTCTGGCTGGTACTTGGCAGAAAACTCTCTCTTTGGCTGCATATCTGGTGACATCATTGTGCCAACACTGTCATTACACAAAAAGGAAATATCATTTACTGTACCTGTTTCATAAATAAGAAGTGCTTTCAGCCATCACATCATATATTGAGGGGGGGGGGGGGGGGTACCTTCTTGGGCTTGATCCTGGTTTCTTTGGGGATACAGCATAAGAGAAATTGGGTCGAATTTTTAACACTGGATTCTCTGGGCAATCTCTTATTTTCAACAGCATTTCCATCAAGGATTGATTAATCATCTCCTTACAGTCATCTATACAATGAAATGTACAAAAAAAAAGTCACAGTTAGAACATAGATGCAACCCTAATTTGGTGATATTCATCTGTAAATATATCATATCAAGAGAAAACCAAATTATATTTACCTTCAGCCTCACAATCTGCAAGTTCAGGTATGTACACAGCATCTTGAGTCTCTTCTTTCCAAGACACCAAACACACTCGACCCACGGCCTCAGTAACCTGTTCTACAGTGGCTTCTGATCCAATACTGGTATCCTTTTCATTCAAATGAATAATTGTGATACAATGAACAATCATTTACTACAGTATATAATATGATAATGAATCAAATTTGAATTTGCTCCTAAAACATCAGTTATTAAATGCATATACCCTTCTTCTTTTGATCTCAAACTTCATATCTGAGTCATCAACTTCCATTGTTTCTATTCCAGAATCTACATCCATTTGTGATTGTGAGCTAATGAAATTCAAATGTAAAGAAAAATATCGAATCAATATCCTTTTTATCTGAGAAAAACATAACCAATAAATTTGCAAAGTAACTTTTCCACAGAAATAATGAATTTGTCTATTGCACTTATTTATATATGAAATAAAGAAATCATCATAATTTATAATAAGATGCATTTCTTAAGCAACACTACAAATACATACTTCTTTTCTGAACACTCGGAATCCATGTCAAGGCTCCTCTGAGATTCTGGGGTGATAGGATCCACATTAAGACTGCCTATTAGCAAAATATTAACAATGTAGAACCTTAATACTTTCTTGTACTTCCCACTATTGATTTTCAAATCTAAAGTGATTACAATTACAAGATGTAAATGTTTAATGTCTATCTCAGTAGCAATTTATGACCAAAGAATTTAATTATCTTTGATTTTGGACAACCAACCCATAGGTCTTTACTGTTACCTTAGAACAATGCTGTAAAGGTTAAATATATCTTATTGTATCCAAGAATACAATCATAGTTAAATGAAGTTTTTTAATTATCATATTACTATAATATAATGAAAAATATCTACCCCTAAAAGGTTTTATTTTTTTAAATACATAATAAACCAAAAACAAACACAAAAAAAATTCTTTAAGAGACCTTGAATCATGAAAATATACAAGTGTATGTTTGTTCATCCTAAAACACATTTGCTCTTGAGGCAGATTGCCATATTATCATGTTGAGTATTATTTTGAATGATTTTTTTAACAAAATTATTTAAACAAAAAATTACATATATTTACATGTATTATCAATATGACCTGGCCAACAGATAAGTTAACAAATAATAAAACCATTTGTACCTTTAAACAACAATAAGTTCATTATAATAATGAGAAAAGTTTGGACTTATGTGAAAAAGTAAACAAAGCAAACTGGACTGATAACATAATTTACAAAATGCAGTCTACAGCAATATTTAAATCTTATTTTTGCTGATAGTTTTTCTACTCAATCATTATTATGCAGACTGCCAGAACAAAGAAATACAAGTCAATAAGAACCTATGATTTTACGAATTCTGATCAAAAGCAAATTTTCCCCTGTAATTTTTTCTCAAATGTATTTCCACAACAGTTGGAAGGTATAAGAATTTTTGCATTTCTATCTTTGCTTTCTTTAATTAATTAAATTCTTTAAAATAATTAAAACATACTAGGAGGTGTGCTGTTAGTTCTTGACATTGTGGATTGGGAGTCAGAGGCCTGGCTGGATGCCCCACTGGCCTGGGACAGACTTGGAGATCCGTCGCTCTGTGAACTAGAGGATGCATTACCAGCCAATCTGGCAAGTCTTCGACGCCGGATCTACAGAAATAAATGTTTCTTTAATATATGTCATCAAAACAGATATTTTTAAATCTCTCACTGTGTAAAAAAATTAGGCAACAATGTAACCATTAGAAAGCCCAAGTGTTCTTCAAAATTTTGAAAATATGAATGATATAAGTTATAACTCACATGCACCAATATAACACCATTGATCATTATTTTTTTGTCAAACAACAACAAAAGGCATGTGCATAGTGATTTCAAATAACTTCCAAAACTAAACTCTAATACTCACCTCGTCTGGAGTTAATTCACTCATTTTTCTTAGAATTCTTTTTTACTTTTTAAAGAGTTTAACATTAAAACAAACAGGACATTATGAGATATAAATCAGCTGTCATCATCTGCTTCATAGCCCTTTTTCTGTTTTCGATGTAGAAATGATTCCTACGTCATCCTTGACCCGGAAGTATTCGGTAGTGATCTTAGTCAGCTGTATGGTTGATCAAAAAGACTAACAATAACAAAATTTACAAGCTTCTGAACTACATTGACAATATTTCTCTGCAGATGTGGTGTTGGCAGTCATAACGATACATTTACTCTTTTGATCTTACTGATGTTATTGTAAGAATGTGTAAGTATTTGCAAATTTTTAAGTTTTAAAAAACCCACAAAAGGTCTAAGTTAAACAGCCAACAATTCCATTGCTTTTCCCAACGCTTTAGAGATAGAAAAATCTTCTGATCTGCATGTATCATGCGTCTGGTGCATATTGTGAATCTTAGTTATATGTTTTACGGGGGTTGTGACTGTTGAGGTGAGCACAGCAAAAATTTAATTGTAAATACACACGGGTACGTGATAATAAATTGAAGAGTGTTTACCAAATGGATGCATGAACCTAGTTGCAAGTCTATAGCTCTTAGTCTGAAAAAATTCGAATGGACGGCCTGGGAACTACAGTGCCACCCATTGAAAAATTTGTATATCTTTTAGGCACAAAACGTGCGCCAGTTTTGGATTGACCTTATCACTACGCAAATTCTGTGAAATCAATTAGTATTTAAGGAATGAATTCAATATTAATTTGTTTTATACGATATAAAATGGTTTTGGGCAGTTTACGCTTTATAAACCGCGAAGCAGTTTATAAAAAAGCGTAAACTGTTCAAACCATTTAATATTGTATAAAACAAATAAATATTGAATTCATTGCTTATAATTTAATTTTTTTACTCTTCATAGTCAGAGTTCTTGAAATCTTTTTTCCGCTGTCAGTCATTTGGACTGACAACCATCAGAAGTTTGTCAGTCCAGACTGATTTCTATCAGTCCAAACATTTTCAATAGAAAGATGAAAAACTACAAGTATATTGGCCTTATAATTTCTCTCATTTTTACCTTAATTATTCTGATTTCTCCTAATTTTCACATTCTGGCTCCTGACAACATTCTTATTTATCACGTCATCAATTATTTTTTTTCCTTCCCTCTCTCATTATCAACTTTCTTCTTGTTCTCTTTCTCGTTCTCTTTCTGCACATCTCATTAGTCATATGTAACTAGGGCTCGGTTGTCAGATAGCGGAGTTCTTATTTCCCGAAAAAATGTTTAAATGATTACATTGGGATCTGTGTATTGCAATAAAAACATTCACTGAAAACCCTGTTTCGGTGTATGCAATGTACATTGAAACTAGAGACGAGCTCGTTGCAAGCAACGATTAGGTTTTCCGTCGTAGCTGCGTCATACTTGTGACGTATTACAAAAAATTGATAGCTGACCATAGTACAATATTAGATGTGTAAACACTGAGAAACAAAGTATTATACATATCTGTGACCGCGTAGATTTTACGGTGATAGAGAATTCGTCTGGATCTGCATCGGTCGTGTGCAGTACGAACCGGGTGAGGGAATGTTGGCGTAAAGTGTATAAGGTATAATGTTGTGGCGCGCTGTGGGCCGTAAGCTAAAACGAAGGGTAGGTTTGCCGTATTCCCGAAGGTACACCAGTATACAGTTCCAGAGAAATAAACAGGCAATTGATGCAAGATTCCACATTTTTGGACGAGACTCAACGATGGCAACATTATAACAATTTAACAGACAGACATGTTACAAACAATTCGGATATGGCCAGTAGTGGCCCCCGGACTCAAGACTCTGGGAGAGTCGGACGTGGCCAGGGCTGGCCGCCGTATTCCAGACTGCGCATTGACAATTGTACATAACTATTTATAAGAATCTTAACAATGAGTATAAATTGACAGGTAATGATATAAGTAAGCTGAGTGAAAGGTCCACAGATATAAAATAATTAAATAAACTCAGTGAGTCTTTAATGTCCAAGAAATGAAAATCTAATAATTGCACAATGATGTTTTAAGAGATTAACAGTCCTTGAGACATGACACTCCGTCTCTTTGAAATCACATATAAAGTCTGAAAAGTGTCAATCACTAAATAAAAAAGTAACTTTGTAAGATATAAACTGTGAGAAAAAATTACGAATTTTACAAGTAAAGTCAAAAAAAAAATTATAATTGAACAGTGCATTTTGCACGATGATACTACATGTTTATAAGCAAATACAGATCTTAACACGTTGTCTCTAGTTTGATTCGCCGCATTTTATTCACAGAGTGGGACTGTGGTTATGCCCGGTACGAAGGTAAAAAGACCATTGGCAAACGTTTTACACGCATTTTTATCGAACGCAAGCGCCAATGAATCTCTTAGTATATATGCGGAGATCCTGGAAATTTTACAAGGGGTTTTGAAGAATTATTTTGTATTTCGATGAGGGGGAACATGCGCGGATCAGAAAATTTTTCCGGGAGGGGGGGGTTGAAAGGTCAGGCGGTTATTTGAGTTTATCAAGGGATGTCCGAGGCATATTTGGTAAGTTTATAATGTACACGTAATTGAAAGAAATTTCGCATGGGGGGGGGGGGGGGGGGTCTAGAACCCATCCCCTTCTAGATCCGCGCACGGAGAAGACCGATGCCGGTAATTTAACTATAATTTTAACCATTTTTATTTAAATATTCATGTTCATAATTATCAGAAAACCAATATAACCTTTCTAAGCAGTTAAAACTTAAGATACGAACCATTTAGTCTCAGTGAGTATTGCGTCCGCGTACGAAAATAATGGCAATTTTCAAGAAATTCGGATGGACGATCTGTGTCCTAGGTCGTCCATCCGATTCTTTTTCTGACTAAAAGCTACAGACCTGCAGTTAGATATTGTCAAACTCTTATTGATTATGTCAATTTGTTTGTCTCAAAGAATCATTTTTTAAATCAGTAAAGTTTTACCTTAAAAAAAAAAGAAATCGGGCACAATTTTCAATGTTAGCATTTTACAATTTCATGGTCAAATAAAATATCAAGAATCAACTCTTCATTGCTTTATCCGAAATATTGCATGAAAAAAAATTACATTGCATTTTTTTAATTACAATAGGATATTCAAAATGAACTTGGATTAACCGCTAACAAACAGGCATAAAGAGAGACTGAGAACCAATTTCTTCTCTTTTTTTTTTTTACATCAAAAGAAATTCAAAAATAAATCAAAATATATTTTTTCTTTGTATGCGTTAATGAAAATGTAGATCAGCAAGGGGTTCTTTGTCGTGCAAGCACCTACTTACATATATAATGTAACAGATTGTTACACGGGTCTACAACGATGACAAATATCGAAAAGGCAATATTGTGGGTGAAGGATGACTGTGTAGTTTGTTTATTTTTGATACATGTAATTATATTTATCTGGATCGGTTATGTTTGTTAGTTTGTTTTGTTTATTAAAGAGGGGAATAAAGAAATGAGTAATTTCCAAGTACGTAGCATCGTTTTTGAAAGTGGGGGGGGGGGGGGGGGGGGGCAAACTCATCCAACAAATCTTGACAAGCAAAAAAAGAATTATTTTTTTAAAGAATTTTCCAAAATTTTCAAAATTTCACTCATAATATCATGATTTTCATACCATTTTTTTTTACATGCTACAAAAAGGGGGGGGGGGCAACTCCATGATAATTCAATTTTTTATGTAAATTTAAAAAAAATAGTTGCTCCGAGAAAAAGTGGGGAGAGGACATCTTTATGTCATATAACATGTGAAACTGATTTCATTCCACCCACAAGCTTGAAATAATGAAATAATTTTAATGAAAACAATATAAATAGACGTCATAAATCCCATATCAAACGACATATTACCAATTGATTCTGCGCGTCTTTTTAATGAATTTATAAACAGCGGCAAATTCTAAAATGTATTTTTAAAGGTAATGTTAGCTGCAAGTCTGTAGACCTTGTATGAAAAATTTCGGATGGTAGTCAATTTTTCCGGGATACAGACCGAGCGGTACATATGCAGTTAAGGTAACTAAGAATGATTCCAATAAAATACTTTAATTGTTGAGTAATGCAAGCTTTTAAGAAAGCAATACTAATATTTGTTTAAAATATAACACCCAAATACTTCGTCTTACATTCGCTATTTGTAGAACAAGCATAACCAGTATCAGTCTGACCGGCCTCACCATATACATTGTTGGAATTTAATTGTCCTAGCATTGCATTGCTCTGCATGTACACATTTTCTTATAAAAATCAAACACTTAATGTGTTCATCTATATGGCTACACATAACGTACATGTACACGCGTGATTCAAAATAACCAACACGGAAAACGGTTAAGAATTCAGTCATTGATTCTACATTTTATAGAACTTGTAAAAAAACACATTGCGGGTCTGAATGTTTGTTGATATGTCAATCTATCAATATACAGTTTGTTAATTATTTTCGATTGCTAAGACTACAGCGTATTTGATGAACATTGAACAACATTTTTTCCATGCCACTTTTTCCCATGGAAGATAGCGAATGTATACAAGTATAAAGCATTTATAAAATTTATTTAATTACCTCTTTAGAATTATGTATGGAATAAATAATTTATACGTTGCTGCTGAAGGTTGTTTGGTATTTTCGTTTGTAGATGTTTTGCAAGTGAAAAACCTGAAACGCGGGGCAAGTCATAATTAATATCCCTGATAACCGTAACTTAAAACTAGCGGCTTTGGATTCAAATATTATCGTATACG
>NW_026441627.1:0-3773 GCF_025612915.1 Magallana angulata
GATTGGACTATTGTGCTTTAAATATATTATAGATTTCTCAAAGTAACGAGAACAATTAAAGCTTTGGTATGATAAAATACTTATCAGGGTTTTACTAACTATTTGGGCATACATGTAGTATGTTTAATGTCCCTCTCGACAGCATTTTCTCTCGATTTCTTCACGGGGAAAAAGTTGCAGTCTTGTGGACCATCCCACTTGCTTTTGTCCTCATAGTCAGTTAATACATTTACATGTAGGTGTAAAGAAAACGGAATGGGTTTACAAGAACCTGTTTGATAAAACTGGTATTGCTTTTGGTATGCACGTCATCATGAAACAGAGGAGTCAATCAACATTATATCTTCGACTTTAGTGGATTATTTCCATTTGCTCACAACGAAAGTGAATAAAAATTTGAAAAAAATATCATACAATTTTCGGTCGCGGCAGTTTCATTAATCAACGTTTTAAAGTACATTTGTTTTATTGTATTTAGCTATAGATTTATTCAAATCATTTGAATGAATTCGGGAAAGTCACATGTATATTTTATCGCTTCTCAGTACACTTTAACACGCATAAATTATTTGCTACTTTAAACTTTTCTAGTACACTTACAACAAAGATTAATTAATTATTCAAAAAAGGTTTTTAAAAACACCAAACAAACAAAATCCAAGTTGAACGCACGTTTTTCTGACCGTACAGCTGTGTATATAAATTTGATTTCATTCTTTGCATGTACTAGACAATAGATCTAGGGTTCGGAAATCCCGGCAATATTTCCGGAAAGCTATTATAGTTCTGTAGCTCAGCAGAATACTACAGTTATCTATGAAGCACATTTTTCTGCCTTCATGTTTCATTATTTATCGCAAATATAGCATGGATGTATACGCTACAGCCGATGTAGCATTGCGATGAGTGATGACACTTTCTAACCGGTGTGTATTTCAATCGCGAGTCGCAACAAACCCGCCTATTTGTAAACGCATGTTGACAAAATGATGCTACATGTATAATTACTTGGAAACAAAAGTCGAAGAAAGCTCATAATAAGAGTTGTATTCGCGAGTTAAAAATCATTTGAGAACAAACGGGGAGATGTTTGTGTACATATGTAAATAATGTTATCTGTTAGTGAAAAATCCCCCCAAAACCGAAGAAAAGATTCTCTAATACATTTAGCAGGGACGGGCGCATATGGATTAAAGTCTCTATTTGTACTTCGCTCATCGAGTTGCGTTATTCAGTTCATTGTGAAAAAAATCGACAGAAACTGTTTAGTTAACAAAGTTATTATATATATATCTTACATTACCGTTCACAATGTACCATAAATGTATATGGAATATCGCATGAGTTGAACCGATTCTTTTTTTCTCACAAAAAGCTAGCGTTTGCTGCAAATTAGAGATACACGAGCTGACACGCCGTGAAATCCATAAGACGTTTTACAGCATATGTCATCAATCCCTTATTTGCTTACAAAACATCTGAACTGAAAATCTTTGAAACATCGGAAAATGTGGTTTCTTTATATACATGTAAAATTGTAAATGGCGACTCGATTTGCACGTGATTTTTATAATCCGACGTCGATTAGCGTGTTTGAGAGAAAGTCAGCAGCAAGTAAAGCGTCAACATCAGTAGTAAATATTGTCTGATGAATATTGAGGTGCCTGTAATAAAAATAATGTTTCTACAGACTAAGTGAGTTACAAAATAAGTTACATTGTATATCACAGGTCAGTCCAAAATTAAACACATTTGTATCAAGATTTTTTGTATGTTTGAAAACACATGCACACTTGTAGTAGAAAGTGTGCCATTGATCGGTTGAAGTTCAATAAAATGTAATTTATGTAATATTCATTGTCAGTATCTGTTGTGAATTCTTTGGAATAAGCTACAACAAAATAAATATTCTGTCTCAACTAAAATTCATGCGTTGAAAAATTGCTGAAATATGAAATGGCAAACCTGTTTAAATAGCGTGTTTCTGACAATTGTTTACATCATAGAAAAAACAAGAAGCGATTATTGTGAGATCTATTGGCCAATTATCGCAGTGATATAGTTTATGCAGTCCTGATACAGAGTTAAACGTCACAACTGGCAGTTGGTGCATAAATTATCAATACCGCGTAAGCAGACAGGGTAACGGCTCATTTAAAATAAAACACAATTTTATATATACATTATTTAATTGTATGTACAAAATAATGATCAGCTATAATGCTTAAAATATCTGATAAGACGAAAATTAATTCTCATGCTGAAATCGACACATAGATAAAACATTGCTTTGTAACACTGCATACATAACAGAGTTATCGTTCCTTATCCGCTAGGGTCCCCGTGAGAAATACTCTTCCGGCCAGGACCGTAGCAATAGACCGTGGCTATTTATAGCCACCGTCTAATAAGGTCAAAGAGGTTCATCTATATGAAATGAAAATGTACATATGAATAAAAACATTTGGGAATTTTATGTGGAATTATTTTTGCGCACTACATGTATCAGTTAGTGCATTACAAGAAGCCCTTTCATAACCTCATAAACGTGCTCACCCCCACAAAAATGGACCGAACTGACAACAATTGTTTCTGCAAATACTGACTATAAATTACGAAAACATTAAATTGAATACTATAGAAGGATTCAAAATTAATTTCTTTACAACTTTGCTTCAATAATGCATTAGAAATTTTTATTCCTTTTTAAGTTATTGACAAGAAACTTTGGACGCCTCTAACTCCCTAATTATAAGGGCCAGCCCTTTTTTCGGCATACCGAATGAAAGGTCTGAGTAAGACCAAGAACTTTTAAAATACATGTTATAACAAATTTTTATCAGGTAGAAAACTAACACGGAAAATACGCGAATTTTTTTGATTTTTTTTCTTACCTTTGTTTTAACATCTATACCACCCCTTTTATTTGCATTTAAATAATAAATAAAATATATCTCGCACAAATTCAATGTATTAGCTTCCAAACCAGCCCATCTTTGAGACTCTGCCAATCATCGTTAAAGCTAAACCCCCTGGACAAAAGAAGTCGTTAAATTTTACTAAAAGGGGAATAACTCAAAACAGGATAGGGATTTTCCTCAACTAAAATAGGCAACGACAACATCACGCGGCATGTTATCAGTCCTGAAAATTTCAAAACAATCGGTGAACAAACGAGCGAGATATTAAGGATCAAAGTTGGCGTCTAGAAGAAAAAAAAAAATAATAAGAAATTTGAAAAATTTTCAGAATAATAGTAAGGTTTTCCGCTCCCAGCGGAAAACCTTAAAAACGTAACGAGACAACACTCGCCATCTTGGATTTATAGGGGGCCCTCAGTTCACGCTATGTTTAAAACAAGTTCTCCAATTTCTCCCATGATTTCTGACGGCATCTAGGTTGGAAAATGATTGAAAGACTTATTCCTATTGTCTGACTACATCTGTTAGCTGCATTATAAACACACCGTATCAATATGTACGAAATACTCGCCAAACTTATCGAAAGCAACGGAAGTAATAATTACTGAGGTGTTCCGAAAATGTATAATAAAGTCTAGAGAGAGCTAGAAAAACCGCGAAAAACTGCTCTAGATTTATCGTATGCATTCGGATCTCCTGAGTGAGTATGAAAAATTAGTTATATTTTCGCAAGTTACTCTGTCCATATCTACCGGTCATTTGGACTGACAGGCAACCTCAAGTAATCGGTCCTTGGTTATTTTTATCGGTCTTGCCGACAGGACCGAAAGATTTCAAGAACTCTGTCATAGT
>NW_026441627.1:4273-31932 GCF_025612915.1 Magallana angulata
ATGCAAAATAACCTTTTATTTCTTTGATCATGTATTTAGTTAGGAAACATAAAATATCCAAGAAAAAAATATCATATATCAGATAAACGGCAGGCGTATAGATTTTCTCGGCAGGCGTATGCATTCTGCGTAAGAGTTATCTATTTTACCGATTTTTACTAATTTTGTGTTAATTAACGAATTTAAAGTCAACTTTTTATTTCTGTTATCGTTTATTAAGCCAAGTAAACTAAAATATCAAAGAAATAATTAAAATAATCCATCAACCAAACGGCAGGCGTATACATTTTCTTGGCAGGCGTATGCTTTCTTCGTAAGAGCTATCAGCTTACCCGATTTTTTCTTATTTTTTGTTAATTAATTAATATAAAATCAACTTTTGATTTCTATTATCATCTATTTAGTTAAAAGAAATAAAATATCAAAGAAAAAAGTAAAATAATCCATCAAATTAACGGCAGGCGTCTAGATTTCCTCGGCAGGCGTATGGATTCTACGTAAGAGTTATCTATCTTTACCAACATTGAACATTTTTGCTAATTTTGTGCTAAATAATCAATATAAAGTCAACTTTTTGTTATTATGATACTTAATTTAGTTAAGTTAAATAAAATATCAAAGAAAATATTAAAATAATCCATCAGGTAAACGGCAGGCGTGCGGTTTTCTCTCGGCAGGCGTGTTTTCCCCGGCAGGCGTCGGCAGGCGTGTTTTAGTATGACCCCTTCCTTTTCTTTGATATGTAGAGGAAATTCGGTCCTTATATTTCTTTGTTTACTCAGAATGAAATTATGCTCTGTGCGATTTATTATTGTGCACATAGAATTATGAAAAATAAATCCCATCTCTGCAACAATATATGATAAAGTACATGAATGAATGACCATAATTCGTATCTGATACTTACAAAATTCAAAGCGTCAAGCTTCCAGGCCTTCCGATTGGTCTTCGGTGAACCTCGGGACTTTCCACTACATACGTCAAATTTTTGGATATGGCTGAGGGTTACTGAATGGAGGACTGGGTAAAAGTAGTGGGCATCGAGTCAACAATGACCGACTCATACCCAAGTTGGAAAGAGTTGACCAGCAAAATGACTGATTTATAGACCCATCAAATTAACGAGGCCGCGTCTAATTTGTTCTGCCCTAGATTTTATAATGATTTTTTTTACATTAACTTCTACAGAAATAATTATTATTTTAAGATGAAAAAATCAAGGACATCTCGGGATCTGGCTGTCCTCGGTCTTTGAGCAGAGAGCTTCTTTTGCTGGATCATTTTTTCTCTACTCAGCACGTAGCATCGGGGGGGGGGGGGGGGGGGGGTAGGGTGGCCTGCCCCCCCCCCCCCCCCCCCCCCCACTTTTTCTCGCAGCAATTTATTTTTTTTTTTTGGAGGATGTAAAAAATTGAAATGAAAATAAGGAAATTAGGATTGAAATTGAAGTTATATACTACGCCAGCCCCCTCCCCCCCCCCCCCCCCCCCGATTTAGGATTTTGAAGATTTGATGTGTTTATTATTGGTATAATGGGGAACCAATGTAGTTAAACCGGAGTTTTCCTGACCTATAAACCACGACTTCTGCACATTTTCCGGATCAGACAAGCACATATCAAGATTTCTGTTTTCCCTGGTGTATTTAGTATTTCATTCAGTTGAAAATAGTGTTCCCCTTCAACAGTTCAATCATTAAATTGAATACTTTGGGGAAGGGGGTTGTGGGGGTTGTGGAGCCAGACTAACGCAGTACTTTTGTTTGTCTATTTAATCATCACTGTTCATGGCAACCAGGAGATCACCAGAAGTTCAACAGACATTCAGAGGTTTCCAGTCCTGTAACCTGATTACCTACTGAATCTGTCAATCATGCACTTCATGTACAGGTCTGTCATCGTAATCAGTATATACTAGATCCCCATTCTCTGTCGCTCTGATCGAATGGCGTGTTCCCTGATTTAGTTTTGATTGTCTTCAGCAGTTTCCCCTTAAGGTTGTACAGACTTATTGTCTTATTGATTCTTGTCAGTTTTTCAAAATTATTATTCGAATACTGTTATTTTGTTTTTGTCTGAAAATCATTGTAAACTTGCTTATTCTACACCGTGAATGTATGCATTTAGGAGGCAGAAAGCATGAACATTTATTATGATTTATCTATATGAGTGATATTAACCAACACACTTAAACCTACTACTGAATTTTATTTAACGTTGATATTGTAAGGAATATGCAGAAAATTAGAGCAGAGAAAGATTTTCCTGTATATTCCACATCGCTATTTTTACTACCACGCGGGCATGTTAAGGCTTCCCGATGCGATATGTAGAAAGTCACTTCATATAATATGACGTCATAATTAACTTTGACGTCACGATCTGCATTCCTGTCGATAGTTCTCAGGGAATGTATCTTAACGTTAAAAGGGAATTATATCAAACCAGTATAATACCGCATGTTTCCTTTATATAGATGCTGCAGTTAATTTCTAGACGTACAGAAATCATTCATATTAAAAACCAGTATCAAATAATCGGCAGTTTTAAAGCTTCGTTTTAAGTAAAAGACTATTTATAAACTAGTGGTTTGGAGACTCTCCCTGCTACGTGTAAACAACTGAATGAAGAAATTTTAATGCATGTAAAACCAGCTTGGCGCAGGTGAAAGATCAACACAATTTTAGAATATTTTACGTAAAATTGGTAGAGAATATAAGTACCAATGTGAATCGTGCTGCGGAAACCTATGGATTTACCCCAATTATTTGTAAATCGCTTTTGATTAGTAAAAATGTGCATTATTTTGATGATTTTGTGGAATGTTTCAACAATATCTTCTATAAACGAAATATCTATTTCTTTCCCAAGCAAGAACTTCAAAGTTTATGACTTAACAAAGGATTTTTCTTAAAGATATGTATGATTTAATGTCATTAATCACCTGCGCCGATGCGTTTTAACTAGATCATTTGCAATATTAGGATTCGCCTGTCACGTGATTACGAAGTACATATGACGTCACAAAAATGCATCAAATATAATGTTTAACATCGATGTCAATAAATGTAACATAGATTTAAAGAAATACTCCCGGTAAAATTATTTTTCCCATGAATCAAATAATATCGTTTTCCAGTCGTATTTTAGCATCGGGACGCCTTAACAATGCTGCGCATATATTGATTTTAAAATTATTGAATTATTATTATTACCAATTACTGATTTAAAATGAATTTTGTCTGCTATTTAAATTACAAAAATTGAGGGAAATAGGTGGGAAACTAAGGAAACAACAAATCACGTTACGCACAGGGGCATCGTATCCGCTCTACACTTTATGACATATATATAATAATACACAAGGGAAGAATCGAAAGTAGGACACGATTTGTAAACAATGTCAAAAAACAACTTACTTCACAAAAGTTACGCAAATCCTCGCACACAATGTTGCAAATGTTGTCAAAAAACACGTTTACACTCAAATATTCCTAAAAAACTCGGTAAAAAGCGTTTTTATCCCATTAAAACCGCTGTCTGCTGCAGAAACCCAATCTCTTCGCCCAAGAAAAGATAACTGCATATGGAGTTAAGATTTATACGTTTTGAAATCATGTTTTTGATATTTATTGAAAATTAACGACTTCGCGTGCCTACAATGGCAGTTTGAATTGCGCAGTTGATTCAAGAAATATATACACGAGTGCCTTGCCTATATATAATTAATGTAACATCATTCCAAAAGTAAAAAGGCATGAACACCGTCAAACTGGGTACGTTCGTCCTTTTTTTTGGGGGGGGGGGGGGGGGTTGGGGGGTTGGACGACTTTGTCCAGAAGAACAGTATGTAATCATACTGGTATCACATACAATATATTGTCAGTTTAATGAGGTAGATACAATATATTGTCGGTTTAATGAGGTATAGACAATTATATTGTCAGTTTAATGAGGTATATACAATATATTGTCAGTTTAATGAGGTATATGTGATCTACAGTAAGGACATATCATTTTCATGTATACCTTACACCACGTGTCTATGCATGTGATATGAAATTGATGATTACACCTGGCTAATATGCGGGTGTCTGTACGTTCGGTTATGTCAACCAGACAAATCGCACAGGTATTGCGGTCCGTCGAAGAGGTTGGGTAAAGTGTGTGAGTAAAGTTCGGTAAAGGTTTTTGGTATTCAGAAGTCATACCGGTACGTTGGAATGGGCCATGCCCAGGATGATTACACCTGGCTAATATGCGGGTGTCTGTACGTTCGGTTATGTCAACCAGACAAATCGCACAGGTATTGCGGTCCGTCGAAGAGGTTGGGTAAAGTGTGTGAGTAAAGTTCGGTAAAGGTTTTTGGTATTCAGAAGTCATACCGGTACGTTGGAATGGGCCATGCCCAGTAACATCAAGTTGTCAGCAGTATATATTCTATCAATATTTTATCAATTGATTTAACAGTTTTCCCCGATCTGCATATACAGTTGAATATGATCGTATTCTTGTTTCAGGTTTATCATGAATTGATATGCTTGTACTTATGTTATGTATCTATGGTTGATGTAGATTATAGAAAACGTCTTATGAAATTTGATAGAGTAGTATTGAATATATTAAATCATTCAGAGCTAAAAGTAAGCAAGTGAAAGGAGGGGTATATAACTCTACACTTTAATCATGAGAAGATAACAAAAACACAAACAGAATTAGCTTTCGTTTCTATTTGTTTCCTCATTGTACTAAAGATCCCACAAATTGTAGTCATTATCTGAAGAATATACTATTTTTACAAAATTGACAGCGTTAACTCTTGCAAACTAGAATTCGTTTTAGCAAAGCTCCCACATCTGTAAAAATAAAATTTCATCTTTGAATCATTTTTAACTCAATGTTTAAAATCAATTTGATATAAAGTAATTTTCATTTACGTTACAATTTAATCAATCAAACATTCAGCTGCATGGTCTGATTTTTTCGCTATTACAGTATCAACTAATTTTTTCTATAAAAACCAATTGTCGTTGAAATTTATAGACTTTTGCCTATTTACAACAGATGAATCGGTCTCCTTTCATAGTTAGAAATATCCAAAGTCAATAACATAATTTTTTTTATGGGCGGTGTGAATCAGATGTGGAGACTAGAGTTATTAACTTTGAGGTCACAAAACAGTAACACCAACATGAACTGTTTTTTTAACACTTTATACAACCATTTACGATGACAAATTTTCAAAAATCTAAGCTTTTTGATATCATCGACAGTTGTTTCTTTAATAAAGATGGAACTCGTAAAGTTTTTTACCTTGTCATTGGAAATCTTTAAAAATTGCTTGTTAGAAACAATTCTGATTGCATACACAAGTACTCTGAAGTTGACATAAAAAATTTGTTTTACTGGTATATTGAACCTATGTAAACAAAAACAGGACGAGCTTTGTTTACATAACAAAGAATTGTGAGTTCTTTATCTTGCTTATAAACTAATGACTGACTCGCGAATTTCATTTGATCATTAGAACTGCAATTCTAAAGCACTGTTAATTATAATAAACACAGAAAATAGAATTTGACCAAAATCGTGACCATGTCCCTTTAACAGAGAGACCATAGCCCAAGTCATACAAGAGTGTACTAGAGTCCACCACCAAATATCAAAACCACAGAGACAGGGTCTGGAATAAAGTATTTCTATATAGTCTGTCCCAAGATATTTTGGATTCACATTTTGCTTAATTGCTTGATATTTAGAAATACCTCAGGGTTCAAACGATGTTCATGCAAAAGTATAAAAAATTTCCAAGATTTCTCAGTCGAAACGCCCCTGTTGTCGTATCAGGTTTCAATACAATGCTAAAAAATGTGATGTCTATGGAGATTTTGTATTGCAGCAAGCCCGGATGATAACGTTGAAAAATTGCACGATGTTTTCCGAGTGTATTCCGAACGGAGTAAAGATGTAAACATTCCCATTATAAATCTCCGTAAGGAATCTGTTTTCGTTCCTGTGAATTTTTTTGAGTGACAATTGATAATGTGTCAATGAAATTATCTTGGAAATTATCCCTTTCAACTATTACAAGTGCACTTCTTTCACAAGTATGTGTATTTTTTTTTTAAAATCGTCCAAATGTGCTGCATAAATATCTTGGGTCAGACTATAGAAAACTATACTGAGAGCGAAAATTTATATATTTACATCTACCGAGTATGATTCCCTCTATTTCTTTGGGAAACTTATAGTTAAAGCAATACAGAAAGCAGCAAGACTGTGTTCTACACGCCCTAATTTAGTTTAAATCTTACAGGAAACTTTCAGGACTGATATTAACACGCCCTGTTTATCGATTTGTCGAAACAGCGACCTAAGAAAAATCACGGACTGCACGAAACAATCATGATGATGTCAGACTCAAATTCCCACAGGAGACTATTTGGCTGATTCTTTTAGGTAACGTACTTATGTTCATTAACAGTAATTTAGTAAATTTTACTTACTTTTTAAAATCATTATATTAACTTGGTAAAAGAAAGATGTAATAATAAACATGATTATTCATGCGGGTTATGAAGGTAGCGACCATTGCAGGAAAAAACACAACTAAATACATATAAATCCGCGTTAGTTAAATAGTATTATGAATACTGTAGCACCAATATTAACTCAAGTGATCATACTTAAATTTGTAGGCTTTAATACTATAAAGACTGTTTACAAACTACACATGTACACATGTTTAAGATTCGTTCAAATCAGAATTGTCTATAGTCTGTTCCAAGATATTTTTTCTGCACATTTGGACGATTTTTAATTAATTAACCGTACGGAGATTCATAATGGGGAATGTTGACATCTTTTCTCCATTTGGAAGTCACTCGGAGTACCTCGCACAATTTTTTAACATTATCATCCGGGCTCAATCATGGCTGATGCAATGCAAAATCCTCGTAGACTTTCTATTTTTAGCCGTGTATTGAAAACTGACAAGCTAGAGGGGACATTTCAAAAGGGAAATCTTGGGATTTTTTCATATTATTGAATGAACATCGTCTGAATCAAGAGGTATTTATAAAAAAAAATCAATTTAATTGGTATCTAATCATCTGGTATTCTATTCATTGTCTGTGAAATAAACTGTTTGGGCATGTTTATAAGCACTGTGCAAATTCATTGCATGGGTTTAAATCCAAATTCTTCAAAAACATATTTTTCATATTTCCAGCCAGAGTTTGTTATGGAATGAATAAATTCTGATATCTTGTTTGCAACCTTAGGCCTTTTTAATATATCAAATCGTCAGTGTCTTTAATGGCAAACTCGTCTTTATCTAGGGAATGATCGAAGTAATTTGTTTTTTGGAATTTTTGTTCTAAAATGTGTTTTTTAAATCAGACAATACTATGAACATATTTACAACAAAAATTACAAATGAATATTTCAAACTTTTATTTGGTATCCTTAATTAACATAATCAAGTCAGACATTTTTGGAAATCGGCCCAGGTAAAGTATAATTAAAAAAAACATCTAAAAAATGGAAATTAGAAGGTTTTTTAAGGTGCTCCTCCAGGATTAGGAAATGGATGATTGTTGGTAAATTTTTATTTATTATTAATGTTTTTTTTTATTTGCATGTCAATTTTTCATACTTGTAGGTCTGCCCCCATCACTTTAAAAAAATGTTGTCGGTGAATGCGTCCCGTACCCAGTCGTCTGATATTGTATATATAAAATATTATATTGTAAATGTTATTTCTTATATAATCAATCTTTCTCGAAACAGTGTTTTGAACATTAAATTTACCCTTTAATACATACAGAATTTTTTTTCTTTGACATTGTTTCATCATCAAATCTACATTTCATCTTATATTTGTATATTGTATATGCAACAAAAGCTATTAAATTGTTTATAACCAATGTTTTTTCGTTGACATTATTGTAAAATCCAAGAACAATAATTTTCCAAGCAACATTAAACTTAAAAAGGAACTTATTGTTTCCCAAATAGGTTTGACAATTTCACAATCATATAACAAATGTTTTATGTCTTCTTTAAAGCAATATGAGCTGCAATTTTCATGATGATATTTTTTTACGAAAATGTTATTTTCTACAAAAATGAAAACATATCATGGTGTTTAAATTTCTATTTGCCATATTTTTGTGAAAAAGGCCGTTAAGAAGCTGTAATTGGAGCAAAATTGAAAAATTGTCGTCCTGTACAAAAATATGAATTGATTTGCTATAATTATGTTCTTAGAAGAGAAATATTTCCTTTGACAAAAATTAATGATTTTTTCTAACCTTATTTATCATAAAAGTTAAAGTTATATGCAGAGTTATCATACTAGCAGGTTTTTACAGCAAAATAAAATTCTAAAAAATGCAGCTCATATTGCTTTTAGGTTACAAAAGGTGCAAAATGGTGATACATCTTTATTCCATTTGCTCACATATACATTATTATTTAATATATCATTTAACAGTTTGTGGTTGAATGCTACTATTCTTTTCTCATACATATTCTTTATTTGGATACATATACATTTTTCCATATATACCCTTCCTTAATGTTTAATATTCGCTTCCATTTATTTTCTTGGACGTCGATTTTTGAAATTTATTATCAATGAAAATTGAGTAGTAAAAATTGCTTTTTGTAGATCTTATAGCTTTTGTAACATGATTTTTGAAAAAAAAACATGTACATCATTTTTTATATTTACGTACTTTACATATGAACAATCAAATTTTTGTCTAAAATGTTTGACAGCTCTTTTTAACATAACACATTCACAAATGACATTGTTCTTTTTAACTAATTTGTTTGGAAAATATGTTATATCATACATTTCACCAGTTTCATCAAAAATATCTTTAACATATAACATATAATATGCCACATTTAAGCCAGTTATAAAAACATAGTGGCTTTGAATCGTATTGAAAAAATTTGTTATTCTCATAAAAATTGGCTTAAAAAACTCATCTCTTGTTACATTACCAATCGATTTTTGTATTTTACATCTATTGAAGGCATTAAACACATTTCGATAAAACTGCAGTAGCTTTATCATTTCCAAAAAACCGAAATTATTTATGGATTATTTCTAAGGTTTGTGAATAGTTACATCTTGTTGAAACTTTATATTGTATATTGATGTGTGAAAATGTCTATGGTGAAAATATGACATCGATTTTAATAAAAGATGAAAAAATGTATATTATATTGTAGATAATGCAAAAAATTGATGTTTGTAACCAATATTTTTATAAATGGGGAGAAATATGACACTTTTAGAATAATTTTGAAAATTCGCATCCTTAAAAGCTCGGGCTTGGTATTCAACCGGATATGATTTTTATACAGATAGCGCGCAATATTTAAAGAACACTCAACACGTTATTCGGACGACTACAGGTATAAAATAGAATAGAAAAGAGAGAAGAATTGATACACATTTCGTCTAAAAATGCTACCAAAGAATTGCTGACTTTTGTTTCACATGTAAGTTCACGTACACCAAATTGGTTTACTTTGCACTGCATGATTGCCCTGCCCCTCCTTGTGTTTACTTTAAAAGTCTCATTGTTAAATAATCATAGTATTGTAAATTTGTATGGTTAGACCACTATTTATACTCGAATCAGAAGCCGAAGTTATACTCAACGTTGCATGCTCAGTCTACTTTATGACGTCATGTCTCATAGGTAACGCAAATTTTTAACATGTCGTCAGAAAGACGGAATTCCAATAATTGTCTATTTCTGCTTTCATTGCTTATGTTATACAACATGAACAAGGTGATGTCATCATTTGCAACCAGTCAAGGCAAGTAAACCATGTAGTGATGTATTCGACATTCAAAGATTTGCCCTGTTAACGTTTATACTGACCATATCTAAGAACCTTGTCTCATTATATAAACCATATCTTAGAACCTTGTCCTGTTTATACTGACCTTATCTAAGAACCTTGTCTATACTATAATAACCATATCTATGAACCTTGTCTTCAGTATACAAACCATATCTATGAACCTCACCTTCAGTATACAAACCATATCTAAGAACCTTGTCTACTCTATACAAACCATTTTTAAAAACCTTGTCTTCTCTATACTGATCGTATCTAAGACCTTTTCTACTCTATAAACACCCTATCTTAAAACCTTGTCCTGTTTATACTGACCATATCTACATTGCCCTGTTAATGATGACTATTTCTAAGAACCTTGTCTTCTCTATACTGACCATATCTAAGAACCTTGTCTTCTCTATACTGACCATATCTAAGAACCTTGTCTACTCTTTACAAACCATATCTAAGAACCTCGTCCTGTTTATACTGACCATAACTAAGAACCTTGTCTACTCTATTCTGACAATATCTAGGAGCCTTGTCTACTCTTTATAAACCATATCTAAGAACCTTGTCTACTCTATATAAACCATATCTTAGAACGTTGTCCTCTCTATACTGACGATATCTAAGGACCTTGCCCTGTTTATACTGACCATATCCAAGAACCTTGTCTACTTTTTACTAGCCATATCTAAGAACTTTGTCTACTTTTTACTAGTCATATCTAAAAACCTTGTCTACTCTATACTAACCGTGTCTAAGAACCTCGTCTTCAGTATACAAACCATATATAAGAACCTTGTCTTTTCTATACTGACCATATCTAAGAACCTTGCCCTCTCTTATACAAACCATGTCAAAGAACCTTGTCCTGTTTATACTGACCGTATCTAAGAACCTTGTCCTGTTTAAATGACCATATCTAAGAACCTTGTCTTCTCTAGATCTATTCTTACCATATCTAAGAACCTTGTCTTCAGTATACAAAAATATCAAAGAACCTTGTCCTGTTTAAACTGACCATATCCAAGAACCTTGTCTTTTCTATACTGATCATATTTAAAACCCTTGTCCTGTTTATACTGACCATATCAAAGAACCTTGTCTTCAGTATACAAACCATATCTAAGAACCTTGTCCTGTTTATACTGACCATATCTAAGAACCTTGTCCTGTTTATACTGACCATATCCAAGAACCTTGTCCTGTTTAAATGACCATATCAAAGAAACTTGTCCTGTTTAAATAACCATATCAAAGAAACTTGTCTTCTCTATACTGACCATATCTAAGAACCTTGTCCTGTTTAAATGACCATATCTAAGAACCTTGTCTTCTCTATTCTTACCATATCTAAGAACGTCGCCTTCAGTATACAAAAAATATCTAAGAACCTTGTCCTGTTTATACTGACCGTATCTAAGAACAACTTTTTTCAGTATACAAACCATTTCTAAGAACCTTGTCCTGTTAAAACTGACCATAACTGAGAACCTCGTCTTCAGTATACAAACCATATGCAAGAAACTCGTCCTGTTTATACTGACCATATCTAAGAACCTTGTCCTGTTTATACTGATCATATCTAAGGACCTTGTCTACTCTATATAAACCATTTCAGTATAAACAGGACAAGGTTCTTAGATATGTACAGTATAAACAGGACAATGTTTTTAGATATGGTCAGTATAAACAGGACAATGTTCTTAGATATCGTCAGTATAGAGAAGACAATGTTCTTAGGTACTTCCTGTGACAACCGGAAGTCACGCCGGATAAAACAAAATAGTGTTAACACATGTACATACAAAGGTCTATCATCCCACAAAGTTTGGTTGTTCAAGTCGTTACCGTTTTTGAGATCTCGTTGAAATAAGGTTTTTTTGTCTCGGGACAGGAAACGGACAAACGGAAGTGCTCAATGTAAATTGTATTAAATATTTCTTGTATACTTGCTTATTACACATTATTGTTCATTTATCTAACTAAAAATATCAAAGGAAAACAGTTGAACTGATAAACAGCTGGATTTGTTTGAACTCTTCGGGTATGGACCGGAAGTGACGGAAGACAAAAGGAAACCGGTTAAACACATTTTCAATCAACTGTCTATCATCCATTAAAGTTTCGTGTCTTGATCGCTTATAGTTTCTGAGATATCACGGGTACAAAATGTGTTTTTTAAAAACGCTACCTGAAATAATTGAGATATGTCGCCGGAAGTAGAATTGTTTTGTTGATTTGACATTGCATACTTAATCTATGTATAGATTTATACTTATAAATTTATTTTATGGAAAAGAAATTTAATGCGTATCAATAATTATATATAGTTTAAACACATCTACATACACAGTTCTATCATCCCACAAAGTTTCAATGTTCAAGTATTTGCCGATTCTAAGATCTCGAGGGAACAAGGTTTTTTGACGCGGGACAGGAAACGGACGACCGGAAATAAATTTTAAAAAAATGAGATAAATACCTCGAGATATAATCATTCTCTATCATTCCTGAAAATTTCAGGAAAATCTATTGAGTCATCTCTGAGAAATTCTGCCGACAAAAAGGGGGAAAAGAAGAACAAAGAAAGAAAGAAAAAACACTACAATCACTATAAGGTCTTCCCTTGGAAACGGAAGACCTTAATAATAATAATAAAAAAAACATTACAATCACTATTAGGTCTTCTGTTGTAACGGAAGACCTTAATAATAAAATTTAAAGATGGGACATTATCAAGAAAAAGAAGTAGTCAAAAGGTTCTGCGTGACAATAAGGTATCAGAAAATGAAAACAAAGTAGAACATTATAGACAGCTGTTAATGTTGTTTACATCATGGAGAAACGAGAAGTGTGACTTAATGAATAAATGCAATTCTTCTTATTAAAGGTATCATAAAATGGAAGATGTTATATTGCTAAATCAACAGAAATATGAGAAAATTGACCAACAATTGCTAGAAAGAGCAATTACGGAATAATCTGAGGGTTTTGAGAATTCTATAAAAGATCCTGTTTTGCCTCAAATTGATCACCAAGAACTCATTGATAATATTGAAGGCCACCATCCATCAAGGAGTATGGTTGTTTTGATCCATCTGTAAATGATTTTGGTCAAGACATTGGTATCACAAGAAAGCAATTAGATGATTCCTGTGTACCCTTGAATGAAATGAGTGATGATGCATTTAGAACCCTTGCTCAAAATCTAAATCTTAAACAAAAAGATTTTTTTCTACCATGTATATCATTGGTTGAAGACAGAGACTGATCCTTTGTTCATTTTCCTCTCTGGAGGCGCAGGAGTAGGAAAAAGTGTAGTACTGCGAGCTTTGTATCAGGCTTTACTTTAATATTTCAATCATCGCCCAGGAGAAAACCCTGACCATCTCAAAATTTTATTTTGTGCTCCAACAGGAAAAGCTGCTCATAACATTGAAGGAAACACAATACACAACACATTTAGCATTCCAGTTGGTAGGGGATTTAAATTTAAACCTTTTTATATGCAGCAATTGGACACAATGAGGTGTAAATACCATTATGTCAAGGTGATTTTTATTGACGAGATTTCTATGGTTGGTAGTGGTATGTTCAATTTTATTAATTTAAACTACAAGAAATTAGAGGATGTACAAAACCATTTAAAGTGATTAGTGTAGTAGCTGTTGGAGATCTTTTCCAAATGAAACCAGTGATGGATTCTTGGATATTTACACAAAGGTGTGATGGACTTCAAGTTCTTGGAACAAATTTATGGAAAGACCTGTTTCCTTTCTATGAACTTGAAGAAATAATGAGACAGAGGGATGACTTAGAATTTGCACAGCTCTTGAACAGACTTAGGGAAGGAAATCATTTGATTCCAGAAGACATAGATAAACTCAAAACAAGAATTACTGGAAAAAAGGGAATCTCTCTTCATCTGCTCAGAAATTGCCTCATTTATATACTACTCGTGTTGCATCAACAGAATAACATGGAAGTACTTGCAAGTGTTTCAGAAGCACAGAAAACATCATTTGATGCCATAGACAGTATTCCAGGTGGAATTTCTACATACCTTAGAAGAAAAATTCTAGATAAAGTGCCTGATGATCCATAGAAAACAATGGGACTAAAAAAAATTGCAAGTGGGTGTTGGTATACAATATGAATTGTGTGTAAATATAAATGTTGAAGATGGAATGACAAACGGTTCTCCTTGTATTGTTCAATTATTAGATTTCAGGGTTGAAAACTCCACAAGATGCAGTATCATTTGGGTTAAGTTTGAAAACAAATCAACTGGAAAGCTTTGGCGTGAAAAATATGCTCATTTTTTATTGAATGCATTCCTTCAGATTGGACACCTATTTTAGAAACAACAAGAAGTTTTACCTTACAGCACTATAAAACTTACTATGTTACTCGACGCCAATTTCCACTTCAAGTTGCTGCAGGGAAGACAAATCACAAGGCTTAACTTCAAAGGGAACCTGAATTCTGCATATATTCTCAACTTGAATGAAAAAACAAATCTGTACATGTGTTTCGAGCGAAGTTCAAGAGGAAATGGTTCGTCTTAGACAAAAATGTGGAACGAAATTAAGCATCCCTAATGTAGAACAACTCGGAAGTATTACCATCTGTTTTCAAAACTGCAGATCTCTACAGAAACATATTGAGGACATACGAAAAGACAGATATATCACCAAGGCTGATATATTGGGATTGTGTGAAACACGAGTTTTACAAAACAAACAGTTATACAATTTAGATATGTACAATTCCTTCTTTGTTTCTGAAAAATGTCCTAATTGAATGGCAGTCTACAGCAAATGCAATGTTGCAAGTCTCTCAGGTCATTGTATAGCTGGGGTTGAGTTGACTTTAATGCAAGTACAGCATATCAATATCATTTTTATTTACTTTCCCCCAAAATCTGCTACCCTCAAAGTTTGCAAAGATCTTTCCAAGGAACAGTAAAAAGTGTGTTTGAAAGACTGCACAGTTATTATGGGAGATTTCAATCAAAATGTTTTGGAAGGTAGTTAAATTGCACAATATATTTGTGAGTCCTTTGGCTTCATTCAGCTTTTGAATTCTGTTACAACAGACTATGACTCTTGTCTTGACCATATTTACATCAATTTTTCAAAGTCAGATCTTCTTGCATATGGTACATTTGAGTCTTACTTCTCTGATCACAAGCCAGTTTATGCCTTAATTAATGAAAATGCAATTACATTACAAGCATAAGTTGTACACTAGCCATTCAAGAAGCAAACAAAAATATTACATCTGATGTGGTACTTACAATGTGTTGTTAATCTACCGGTATTTTAAAATAGTGAATTATAGATAGTATGTTTTATACCTTACCTTTCACATTATCAATAATATTTTTTTTTTATTGCAATAGGACTGAAATTATGAAACAGTATTACTAATCTATCATCTTCATTCAGTGTTAAATATTAGATATGATATTATAATATGGTAAAAAATCAACTTTCAATACTGCATGTAATAAATTCAAATCATTATTAGAAAGATATATGTCAATACTTCTGTTAACTTAATCTTTATATATATATATATATATATATATATATATATATATATATATATATATATATATATATATATATATATATATATATGTGTGTGTGTGTGTGTGTGTGTGTGTGTGTGTGTGTGTGTGTAAAGAAAAGACGAAAAACGTTCAATATAGCTTAAGCGCTTTCATTTCAAAATCTTCAGAAGCTATATAATGGTAACATAGTAACGTGACGTCAAAAAACTTGAACGTTGAACGGCAATGTCTATTATGACGTTATAGCTAGATTTAGCGGAAAAAAATATAATTTGCAACATAGTAGATAATATATAATTCAATACATTATTATTACAACCAGTCAAAATTGGGTTTAAAAATACGGATGAAATGTTTTTCTTTTTCTCTTCTTTGAACATAACTGTCACTCAACAGTTTGTAAAATGGAAATATTTTAAACTGTTTATTGCCGCAAGTATCTAAATGCTCACTTAACAGTATCTGGCGATATCCCGGGGTGTTTATGTGTTGTTTATGCACACGCACACGGGCCTGAAGTGGATTGCTTGTTTCCCCAATATAGTACTCGTTGCAGCCTGGACATGTTATAACATATAATACATTCTTAGTGTCACATGACATGTCCGTCTTTACGATGAATTCTTTTCCGCTGAAGTCGTACTTAGATCCCTCTGTAATATGGTCACAGGTCCTGCATCGTGGATTTCTACACTTAGTAACTGTGTGTTTAGTATCGAAATGGGACGTGCACAATATTCGTTTTAGATTTTTAGGCTGACGTCTGCTGTTAATGAAGTTCACATCTTTGTAAATTTCTTTCGTGGATTGGTCGTTGATGAGGATATTATTATACTGATGAATTATTGGCGTAATGTTCATATTTCTTGGATTAAAGGTATCAATGGTTTTTTCCGGATGTTTACTGGCTAATAATTCCGATCTATCGTACTTCTTGGCTTTACGAATTCCGTCGTCAATGAGACCTTCGGGATAACCTTGGTTAGTGAGGTAATGTTTGAGTTCCCTGAGGCGTATGTCTTGGGTGTTTTCATCGCTCACAATGGTACAAATACGTCGAGCTAAATTATATGGAATAGCAGTTTTTTTATGATGAGGGTGACACGAATTAAGATGAAGATATTGATGTGTGTCAGGTGTTCTGTAGTATATATCAGTAAAAAAGTTTTGAATTCTTCTTTATAACCAGAACGTCCAAAAATGGTAATTTGGTGTCACTACTTTCTAAAGTAAATTTGATGTTGGGATCAAAGTTGTTCACAAGTTGATGATCGTCACTATTATTCCATAAAATAAAGCAATCGTCTAAAAATCGTTTCCAACTAGATTTAATGGATCTGGCTTCTTCTTCTCCCCAGAGTGAAAGTATTTGTTCGTGTAGCTTTTCTTCAAGGTATTTTCATCAAGGTATGCGCACGCACACGGGCCCGTGTGCGTGTGCTTAAACAACACATAAACACCCCGGGATATCGCCAGATACCGTTAAGTGAGCATTAAGTTACTTGCGGCAATAAACAGTTTAAAATATCTCCAAATATTTTACAAACTGTTGAGTGACAGTAATAATCAAAGAAGAAAAAAAAAACATTTCATCCGTATTTTTAAACCCAAATTGAACTGTCTGTAATAATAATGTATTGAATTATATATTATCTACTATGTTGCAAATTATATTTTTTTCCGCTAAATCTAGCTATGACGTCATAATAGACATTGCCGTTCAACGTTCAAGTTTTTTGACGTCACGTTACTATGTTACCATGAAGATTTTAAAAAGAAAGCGCTAAAGCTATATTGAACGTTTTTCTTGTTTTCTTTTTTTTTTTTTACTTTTTATCTATAACTCGCCGACCACTGTGGATTTTATTGTGTTTCAATATATATATAAATGTTCTATATATAAAACCGGACACTGCGATATTATTCGGATTTTCAAATTTTCTATATATAAAACCGGACACTGCGATATTATTCGGATTTAACTATATATATATATATATATATATATATATATATATATATATATATATATATATATATATATATATATATATATATATATATTCAAAGCTAACAAATTGATAATTGTGCATATAACTTAAACTTTCATATTGCATTTTTTACATCAACAGAGTTCTGACACAGACCTTGCTACAATAATGAAAACAGTTGTGGGACACTCTTCCTATCCAAAGAAATTGACAGTGAAAGTCCTTTGTAGTGACCCAGCAACAACTTATATCTATGACAAGAAGGAAAAGAGAGAGATGATGAAGACTGTCGTTGCAGACTGTTCCAAAGTGGTCAAATGTGTGGTTAATGATGCTAAAAAATTTCACAGGTTTAAAGCTGGCACCACCATTATTCTGAGAAACATCATTCGCAAGAAGCTGTCACAAGTGCGACAGTGATATTTCCTGCACCACAAACCCTCAACCTCCCACCATATATGGAGAAGGAAGGGATGGCCATTTTGCATCCCCCCCCCCCCCCCCCCCCGTTGATGTGAAATCTGTGGAAGAAGCTTTGGCATGTCCCACGAAAACCAAAGTGTTTTTTTCATTACTAAATCTTCTCGTATTATTTCCTAGTAATGGTTCAGAGTTTTATGCATGAGTATTCAATGTTGCATCCATTTCTTAATAATAACCTGTATTCACACTATCATCTAACATTGCCAATGATGTATATGTATAATGTGACAAATTGCAGTCATTTTAAAAAGGACTACAATACTTAAACCATATGCATGTGTTCTAACAGAAATGTGAAAGCCTTTGATTATCAGATATTTCACATACTCAAGCACCCTGCTTTAATAGCCCTAATTTTCTAACCTAACTCCGAATTTAAAGGCCTCATACTTCTGACAAACCTATGAATTATACTAATAAGGATTTCATTTACAGTATTAGCATTTTACTTTATGTGCACACATTCCACACTTCTTTGTTAATTATGCACTAATAGCTTACATTTAAATAAGTATCATATTTTGATGCATTTTCTTGAGATGTAAACTTTTATAAAGTGATATAATTATTCAATTATGTATAAAATACAATCACATAATTATTCTTTTATGCTTAAAAGCATTAAAAATTTTACTTTGAAAGGACACTACCATCGTCTACTAAAAGTTAAATTAAGCTGTTTCTGGAAACAACAAAACATTGCGATGCATGCTACTTGAAGCATGTTGTACTTTCAGCATAACACAATTTTATTCTATGATCCTGACACTCCATATCAAATGCCAAAGCTTTCTTTAAGAGAATATCATATTTTCTGCTTTTATTTTGACAAACATACAACTGCTTTACAAAAAAATGTTAAAACTTTATAGAAATTCATGCTATTGATTCATGCTAACCCCTTGCATATATATGTACTTTTGCCATTATATGTTTTGTTTAAGTTTGCAATAAACTTAATTGTTCAATATCTTTTTGTAATGTATTATAGGAGGAAGCTACACGTTTGGTAGCAGTCAAAAATGAAGAAAATGTAAAGGTGGAAAACATCTTCTCGGAGGATTCCACCAAAAAATGCAAGATAGCATTGTGGAGGAATCTAGCTGATCAGGCCATCAGACCAGGTGACTACGTGGAAGTCTCTGACTGCATTACAAACACCTTCGGAAATAAGGTATCCTTATCTACCACGTCCAGGACAACAATCACTGTAAGTTTGCCGACCTTTCTATACATATCTATTACTTTTCATTATATAAATGTTGCCTGATGTCCTACAAATCTTTAAATCTGTAGTAATTAATAAAGTTCAATAATTTTTTTTTTCATTTTTCAAACAGAAAACAGAGTGCCCACAAGAAAATGTTAAATGGGAGATAGAATCTGGGTGCATTGAGGACAAGAACACTGCCACTCTGTTGCTGAAAGATGACAGAGTTGTGACAGCACCGGTGAAGTCCCTCCTGGATGCTTTTCCTGAGTATGAAGAAGAAGACCTTGAAAAGTATCTCCTTACCCTTTGTAGCCCAACTTTATTAGTACAGTGTACATTTAAGGGCAGTGATTTGATTGCCATGAAATTTTAGGTTCTTGAATGTACATGGGATTTTATTTTTTTGTGTGTTCAGAATGTGCCATACATTCCCATACTATTTGCAACAATTCATGTTACTGCTTGTATCATCACAACACCCCATCCTGTTTTGTTTATACAAGAGGTCTGTTTTGTATTTTGCTTTGGTGTTCACTTGTTTTTCAGACACATTTTCTTTTGCATGTCTTGATCAAATGTTTTGGCACTATCTTCATGCCTTAACTTGTTTCTCATTTTTTTTCAGATTATTTTCAACATCCTTTCAATGATTAACATGGTATTTTTATTCTAATGGTGCTATTTTTTTCTTTCTTTTAATTTTTTTTACATGTCCTCTATTTAAATCATTGTTGCATAATATTAATGTGCCAAACATTGAATATTATTTTGATCAGTGTTGAAGTTTTCATTTCATTTAATTGAAACACTTAAAATTCTTGTAACAATTGCTAAAACATTAACTTTTCAATGCCCAACCTAAATTGATTGTGACGATTTGTACATGTGGTGTGCATTTGGAAAAAAAGACATTTAAGTCCTTATATTTTGAACTAAGCATTGTTTTTTCATAATGATACAATGCATGTGCCTTTTCATGATAATTATGTATTTGTTAGAATTTAGACATTCTTTGTACATTCAACAAGGATAACTTAGAAACCCTTTCTTGGGTTTCAGATATTGAAACTGCCATTTATGTTTCCTTGTATTGAAATGCTTTTGATCTTGGTTTTATTGGATTTGTTTTCTGAGTATGGAATTTTGGTAAAATTTTTCACTAATTTTTTTTATTTTGTTCGATGGTGTCTTTGTACAATGTGTTTTATATGGTGCTAGCTGAACTTTGATCAGTATTGCTAATGATGAGACCACAGTCACTATCTGTATATATTTAGCTCACCGAGACGAAGTCAGGGGGAGCTTATGCTATACCCTTGGCGTCGGTGTCGGCGTCCGGACCTGGTAAAAGTTTTTGAAGCAGGTCCTGTATCTAAGCTATTACTTGTCCTATCTTCACCAAACTTGCATGGATGATGCATCTGGACCTACTTATGGACTTGAAAGACTTGGATGCTGAATCTGAGTTCTAAATTTCAGATGCTGGAGGAGGTTAAGGTTGTTGGACCAGGTTAAAGTTTTTGTTGCAGGTGCTCTTTGATAGCAATATCTAAGTTACTGCAGGTCCGTACTTCACCAAACTTGCATGGATGGTGTGTCTTCTGATACTGATGCACCAGACAGGCTTGAGTTTGAATCTAAGCTATAGGTGTTCGGATGCTGGAAGAGGTTAAGGTGTTTGGAGCTGGTTAAAGTTTTTGTTGCAGGTGCCCTTTGATAGCAATGTCTAAGTTACTGCTGGTCCGTTCTTCACCAAACTTGCATGGATGGTGTGTCTTATGATACTAATGCACCAGACAGGCTTGAGAGCTGAATCTGAGCTATAGGTTTCAGATACTGGAAGAGGTTAAGGTTTTTTGAGCTGGTTCAAGTTTTTGTTGCAGGTGCCCTTTGATAGCAATATCTAAGTTACTGCTGGTCCGTACTTCACCAAACTTGCATTGATGGTGTGTCTTATGATACTGATGCACCAGGCAAGCTTGGGTGCTGAATCTGAGCTATAGGCTTCGGATGCTGGAGGAGGTTAAGGTTTTTAGAGCTGGTTAAAGTTTTTGTTGCAGGTGCCCTCTGATGATTATATCTTAGTTACTACTAGTCCTAACTTCACCAGACTTCCATGGATGGTGCGTCTTATGATACTGATGCACCAGACAGGCTTGAATGCTGAATCTGAGCCATAGGTTTCGGATGCTGAAGGAGGTTAAGGTTTTTAGAGCTGGTTAAAGTTTTTGAAACAGGTGCCCTCTGATGATTATATCTTAGTTATTACTTGTCCTAACTTCACCAGACTTCCGTGGATGGTGCGTCTTATGATACTGATGCACCTGACAAGTTTGAATGCTGAGTCTGAGCCATAGGTTTCAGATGCTGGATATGGTTTAGTTTTTTGGAACAGGTCACATGTTTAATAGATAATAGTTCTTTTTCAAACTTGCATAGTTGATTAAACTGTAGTATAAATGAATCACAGAGGAAGCTTCAGATGCAGAGCTTGATCTCCATTATCAAGGATGCTAAAAAATATATCTTAGTTATTACAGATCCTAACTTCACCAAACTTGAATTGATGTTGTGTCTTATGATACAGATGCACCTGACAGGCATGGATGTTGAATCTGAGCTATAGGTTGCGGATGCTGGATCAGGTTAAGGTTTTAATTGCTAGTGCCCTCTGATGATGATATCTTAGTTATTACTGGTCTGAACTTCACCAAACTTGCATGGAGATGCATCTTATGCATACTGATGCACCTGACAGGCTTGAATGCTGAATCTGAGCCATAGGGTTCGGATGCTGGATGAGGTTTAGTTTTTTTGGAACAGTTCACATGTTTTATAGATGATAGCTTGCATAGTTGATTTAACTTTATTATAAATGAAACGCAGAGGTTACTTCAGATGCAGAGCTTGATCTCCATTATCAAGGATGCTAAAGAAATCTCCTACCTCACTCAAACCTGCTCGATAGATAGATGTGTTTGTTGATAAATGATAAAACATGATTCCTATGATATAGTATTGTATGGTATGAAACAATTTTGTTTAATATGATAAAATATAATATCATATGTAATATTATAAAAAGTTATATGATACGATATGATATGATATACATTTTTTTGATATTTTATGTTAAGATATTGTATCATGATATCGTTATGTATAGTATTGTATATTATGATAAATATTGTATAATATTATATTGTATTATTAATTGATTATTTAATCACATGATACTATTACATAAAATATTGCAAAATATAATATTGTATCCTATGATACAATATTGTATATTCTATAATATTGTATCATACGATTTTGTATAATATAATATCAGTTTCTGTAATATAGAATTAAACCACATGAAATTGTATAATATGATACTGTTATATTATATAATATCGTATCATACGATATTGTATAATATTATATTGGTTTATAATATGATATATTATCACATCACATGAAATTGTATTGTATGATATTGTAAAATATATTATTGTATCATATGATACAATATGTATAATATAATATTGTATTATATAATATTTTACTTTATCACATAATAGTGTATCATTTGATATGATACAATGTTGTATCAAATAATATTGTATCATATGATACAATATCATATTATGTATCAAAAATGATACAGTATCATATAATATCATACTATATTATACAATATAATATCATATGTTTCAATGTTATGATGTATAACTATTATGTAATATGATATTGTAATATAATACTATATTGTTTTATATATTATGATATTGTATTATTTGATAAAATACAATAACGTATAACACAATACAATGTCATATCATACGTTACAATATCATATCTCATTGTTTATTATGGTATTTTATTGTATTATATGATATATGTTGTAAATATGATAGGATGCAATATTTAATTTTATATTATTGTATTGATTAACATATGAACATATTATTATCATACAATTTTTTAACAGATGATATACGAAATTGTGTCAAGACAGAATCCATGAATATCCAAGATTTTTATATTTGTACTTTTTTTTTAATTCATGAATTTAGTTTTCCAAGTCCCATACATGTGAAAATGACTACATTTGTGTTTAAGGTTAACTGCATGTTCAAGAGATTTTTTATTTGTTCTCTCAATACAAAGTTATACAGGTTACATACATGAACCAATAACAAATATAATGTAACTGCCTAAGTTAACTACTTGTTTGTAAAATCGCAACTTTGTCCTCTTATTACATGAGCAATCTATTCTCTACTAAATCTACAAGTAAAACATATTGTAAAACAGAAAATCATTTTTGTTTTGAATGTTAACCATGTCCTTGAAAACAGTGTAATTTTGCCCTCTTCATCTACAAGAAACTACTTGCTTGAATTTCACAGAAAACAAATGTAAAAAAAGAATTTCTTCAGATTTACTACATATTTCCAATATTTGTGATTCTGCCATTTTGTTGACTTGCATTTTCTCTGTTCGATTACTATGAAGATAATTTTGTAAATAAACTGTTTAAAAAATCCTTTGTTGTAGTTTTTTGTTGCAAAGTTAAAAGTAATAATATTGAAAGCTTATCTCTCTTGGCAATTATTAAATGCAAAGGCATATAATATATCCCGTTGTTATAATTTTTTCCAAAGAACATATATCAACTAAATATCTAGAATTCAAACATCGACACTTCTTTAATAAAATATAAATATGTCATGTTGAATAATTAGTCCAAGATCTACAGCTGTAGCTAAGATACCCTCTACAAATTAAACATTTCATTGAAGTGTAATTTGTGACATTAAAGCCGGGCTTTCAGTACTTTCAGTACTTTGATTATTTACAAGCACTGGAGCAGCGGCCCAGTCTGAAGTAGAGGGTGGATTACTCGAGCTTCCAACATTTTATCCAAATGGCCTTCCTCCTATCCCTGAATAACTGCAGGAGTGCGGCGCATCCGCTGCTTAATGGGGCGTACATCACCAGTGTCAATACGATGCTCAATCTCTACAAAATTGCCCAAATCTAAATCACTGACTGTGAAAATATCTGCAAACTCTGTTGCAAGGCAGACTGCTTCCTGGCGGATTTCCGCCGCAGCGTTTTCCTTCAGATCTCTGATAAGCGAGCTGACATGCTCACAATCCTTTTACCCTTCCGTCAACACCCGACGCACTGAAGCCTCGCTGTTTTGACTGCACAAGCTGCTGTCACTTTTCCAACAACACTTCCTGTTTTAACAATATAACTGCGGTCAGTCATATTCATAACACACAACTTGCCCTTATTCCCAGAAGCATTGTGAGTCCTGGAAGCAACAATACCCAATGGGAAGACATTGGCTGGTTCAATGATAAAATCTGACAACTCATTAGCCAAATCACATTCTATCACTTGAGCAGTATGCGGTGGAATCCGCACCCACCGAGATGATACAGCATTTAGCACCAACCAATCCACACCACTTGATATTTTAATCATGCCTGGTACCCCTTTGACTCTTGAAGTTCCTGTCTCACAGGAAATTTGACATCTGACATCTCATTAGCCTAATCACATTCTATCACTTGAGCAGTATGCGGTGGAATCCGCACCCGCAGAGATGATACAGCATTTAGCACCAACCAGTCCACACCACTTGACATTTCAATCATGCCCGGTACCTCTTTGACTCTTAGAGCTCCTGTCACCATGTGACCTAAGGAAATCAATTCCCAACAACATTTCATCTTGCAAGGGACCAACATAAATTGGATGAACAAACCTATATCCACCAACTGTAATCTCAACTTTACCCAAAAATTGAGCACGCATACCAGTTCCCTCACCCGCAAGTCTATAACAATGTGCGGCTTGGGTTTCATATAGTCGTAAACCTTTTGTGATACTATTGTAATGTCTGCGGCTGTGTCAGCTATGGCATTCACCTTCATACCCGCAATTCCAACCAACACATGCCATCCTTGAACCTTCACCCTGACTACTCGACTGAACAGAAGATAAAACATGTGCAGCATTAACTGACGGATTTTCTGCAAATGTAACCAGATACCTATTGGTCCGTGGTGAAACGGAAACATTTGGCTCATCGTGCTCTGTATTTTTGATAGTAGAGTTTGGGAGACCTGCATAATTGCTACGTGATCGTAGCGAACAGTTTCGCCTCATATGACATGGCTGCTTACAACCATAACAAATTATTAGCCTTCTGACTAGTAACATCACGAGGTGGCACTAAGCTGCGGCGTTGGCCCGCGTTTTGTCTATCTGCAGCATCGCTAGACCCACCTAATGGACGCCCCCTTGACACATACTCAGGTGAACGATTTTCTACAGGTGATACCGACCTTGGGTACCTAACAACATTTGGGACTGATCTAACAGTCATTTGGCGACGACCAATTGCACGACAAATCAACTGGAATGTCTTAACCCTCTTAATAGCCTCCTCTAGGGTATCTGGCGGTCGGTCAATTAATTGCTGACCCGCCTCACAGTCTAGGGTCCTAAAGCAAATCTCGTTATCAACTGTTTCTAAAAAATTTCAGGCGAGGTCCCACCCCAAAAAGCTTTCTGGGCCAAGTCCATTACTCTATGACCCCATTGTTCTACTGGCTCTTCAGGTTTTTGAGTAATCGAATTAAACTCTAACTGGGAAGCTGCACGCAGAGAAGT
Source organism: Magallana angulata (assembly GCF_025612915.1). Classification (NCBI taxonomy): domain Eukaryota; kingdom Metazoa; phylum Mollusca; class Bivalvia; order Ostreida; family Ostreidae; genus Magallana; species Magallana angulata. The sequence continues at coordinate 30,097 of NW_026441627.1, forward strand.
TTTACCAAACCTCTCCTCCATGCGGAGTATTACCTCTTGAAATGTAAGTGTAGTACCCCTGCGGCGCAAAATGTCAAAATACTTCAAAGCCACCTCCTCTAGTGTCAAACTAAGTGCAAACAAATAATCTGCATCACACCAACCATGATATTCTGCAATGGTTGAAAACTTTGAGTAGAATGGACCCTATTCTACATCCCCATTATACTTGACACCCTTTACCTCAGTGGGAATACTCCGACTTATTCCACTTCTACTACCTGGAGGTATAAGACTGGATAACTGAGACCTGTGAATGCTAGACAATATAGGACTAGGGGTACTCCCTGACTGCCATACATTTGACATGACTGGCTGCCTACTCTCAGGTATACCTGTTACTGGTTGTCCAGACGGACTTCCCTGTTAATTTGACATAAATATATTCTGCCAAGTTTGTGTTGGACAGGACTGGGTCATTGGCATTTGCATAGGGGCTCCCCCAATGCAACTAGGAACTTGACCCCCAACCCCACGGCTTTGACTGCTACTGACATTAGCTACACTACCTTGTGTTACGACTCCTGGTGACATAATTTCCCTAGACTGGTTGGGTACTATTCCTGCGAGTCTTGAGTTATTGCTACTGTCACCAGGCATTGGCCATGGCATGAAGCTAACATCTGCCCTAAGGACTTCTAAGGAATTGCCTGCCCCCCTGCGGAGACAGAACCTACCGAGCTTAACACACCCCCTTGACCCCCAGAGAATGTAGCATTCCCCCATCTACTGATGTTGTTTGTACAGCCTCTCCAGGAACCCAATTACGCCCCTGGCAAATGGGAATTTGTGACTTACTTGTCCCGACGCTTGCATCATCACCTTGAATTTCCAGAGATTTATTTCCACTCAACAAACCTGACATTTGAATCATTTCCCTAATCTGTGAACTAACACCCCTTACTTGTTCCGTCATACACGTCTCGAGCGACCCATTACCTGTCCTGATGGAATCGACTTCACTCTTCAGACATCCGAAGTCTACACCCAAACCATCTACCATACCTTGTAAACTACCGAATGCCTCCTTAAGCACTCGCTGCCTCTTCTCAATATTACCCTCCGTGTACCTTTCCCCCTGACTCTTGGATCCACCCCCGTTTGAGGTAGCGACATATCAATCTGCTCATACCGGGTGACATTATTACCAGGGGCACCCTCCCCTCGGGGTGTGCTAAACAGCCTCGGGTCAAAATGTATCCTACTAGTAGATGAAAGCCCATCCCTGACGCTATACCCTGAGGTACCTACCATGCCATCCTGGCCATTTCCCTCAAACTGAATGAACCGGCCATCCAGAATTTTCCGGGCCCCCTACCAACAGCTGCTGTTCGCATCTTCTGAGCCCTAATTCATTCAAAGTATACTAAATCAATGATTCATTAATAAAACAAACCAATATTTCAACAAATGAACACTCGGCGGCTCGCTGCAAGTACAAAACTATGACATACAAAATTTATTTTTCAAAACGGCGCCTACCACGTTGTCTCGGCTTTGCATTGAATTTTCAATTTTCCCCACTTACACCATAATTGACCCTGCTTGCAGCGCCATTTATCGTGTTTCACACCGCTAAGATGGCGAGATAGTCGGGGAAACCGATAGGAATGATCAACAACTTACCAGGTACATGTATGCGTTAAATATCTTTATATACTTCTATCTTGAACAATTTATAACGTGCGTCTTGCGTTCTGCAGACGATCTGTCTCTATACATCTCTGCGCATGGGCGAATTCATCCGGTGCCCGATGAATTCGCTCCCGCACTAAAAGTAGTGGGCAAAATCACCAC
>NW_026441627.1:32432-47888 GCF_025612915.1 Magallana angulata
CGCTGATACTAAAACAAGTCCCACGGGGAAAACAAGTCCCACGTAAGTCCCACGTAAGTCCCACGGCAAATGCGGCTATACATCGATATAATTATGATTGATTATGATTAAATGTGATAAAATAATTATAATTCACACAACAAAATATTTTTATAAGCTTTTATTACGGATTTATCGACGAAAAATCAAAGATGTTGGTAAAGGTAGATAACTCGTACGTAGAATTCATACGGTAGCAGAAGAAATCTATATGCCCGCCGTTTAATTGATGGATAATTTTAATTTTCTCCAACAAAATAAAATCTAATAGCAGTAAAAAGTTGACTTTATATTCATTTATTAACACAAACTAAGTAAAAATCAGGTAAGTAGACAACTCATACGCAGAATGCATTCGCCCGCCGAGAAAAGAGCACTCCTGCCGCTTACCTGATGGGTTATTTTAATGTTTTATATTTTCTAACTTAAAAATGATCATATTAATTAAAAAAAAATTTATTATGCCTTCACTGAGGCTTTTATGATAAATTATAATACAGTGAAAGATTTAAGAACTAGTCTATACGAAACACACAAGCCTGACGGAATGTACATGTGTACGCTTAAATTACCCTTGTCGAATACCTACCTATATTAATGGATATGATTTTTTCATTACCTTAGTTTTTTTTTAATCAACTGTACGTACGAGGGTTGTCAGAAAACTTCGCGGACAGTGATTTACGGCAAAATTACTGTGAACTTTGTAGGATGGCGTATTTTTATTAAATGACTACCATTTGAAAATAAGTATGCAAAAAATCATGTGAATTTAATTTTTTTTCCCAAAAGATACAGCGATTTTTACTTTGCATGAATTAGATTTACGGAGCAACATTTCATATTTCCACGAAGTCAGGTGACGTCAAACAACTGAAAGTCAAACATGTTACTCTTTTTCAAAGTAAACACCTTTCAGTTCCACACACTTTTTAAGACATTTAACCGATTTATAAAATGCACGTTCATACCATTATTTGTCAAGCATTTGTATAATGCCTTTTGTGGCATATCGTAGATCATTTAGGTCCAAAAATTTCTGTCTACACAGTTTCGACTTCAGATGCGGTAAATAAGCGAAATCTATAAGTGCAAGATCCCGGCTGTAGGGGGGGGGGTGCTGCAAGAGCTAAAAAAAAAAAAAACCCAGTTTTTCCATCGTTAAACCTCTGTGATTCAAGTTGTAAACGTTTTTCCTATAAAAAAAAAATAGTAGCATTCATAAAAGAACCCTATGGTCTCCATCGGAGATTTTCCTGCGTGCATACAAAATTAAATGACGGCCCGGTGCTCCAAGATGTCCATAAATATAACAGACGTCAAAGTTTTTGACTCATTTTTCAAGCGTTGTTCGTCCAAGTTCGGCGATAAAACGGTCATGCAGAAATTCTTCAACTTAAAACTTTCATAAATTGACCCTCATAAGTTATTGTGATGTCATATGAAATATCGTTTAAAAATATTTTTATGCACTTCAACGGTACATTTTCTTAATAACAAAAAATGCGTACAAAATATAAAAAATAAAAACTGACATGCTCCGTGAAGCATATTCATCAAATAATTAAGCTGTATATTTTTATGGTGCATTTAAAACAAACAAAACGTTTCATATTTCTTAGAAAATAAAAGTTAAATCTGAAAAGTTTCGCTAGTATCATGTAAATAGTCCGCTCACAAGTCAACTTGTCCGCGAACTTTTCTAATAACCCTCGTATACCTGATTATTATTAATATTAAAACGTAATAAAAACCATCCGTTATCTAGAATATTTTTGAGGGGTATATTCAGGTTTGTTAAGGGAGGGGAGCGAGGAAATATAAGAAATTTGATTTGTTCCAACTCTCCCTCCCCCACCCCCGAATCCCATCTAGATTCAGCTCATGAAAAGTATGTGATCGAAAATTATCTACAAAGCCAAAGAAAAATTCTTACATCTTCTCCAAGTTTTTCAAGATGTAAACAGTTACTAACATTGTACAGAACTGATTGTGTATATACGAAAATGTGCGTGCACTTTGCTTTAAACGTATATTCTTTTTCCATATAAATTTACTAAAATTATGAATTTTGGAGAACAAATAATTATAAAATCTGGAATGCTTACACAAGTACGTTAGCCTGTTCTTTTTCATTTCTAGATCTAAGACTTTCACTGCCTAGTTCACCAAACTATATGTAAATCTTCAAGTCCTGATTTTGTTTCTAAAAACAAATATTACATGCGTCATTCATAAGACTGTAGCAAAATTTTACATTGCATGATATCAGTGTAACGAATGTAACCGGGTATATTTTGGTTTCAATTTTCAATGGAGGAAAAAAAAGCACCCGGTTCAATGTTTAACGTTGTAAAATGATTCAACTCAATGACATGGCAATCTTCTTAGTTAATATATGTCTGGTATGTTTCGTAAATAATAGTGAATTATACTTTCCTTTACAAAAACAATTTTGTTTTTCTGTATTTTATAAGCTTCTCGAAGATACATGTAGTAACACACGTTTAAATGTTTATGGTTATGAATGTACTATAGTTTGACTAGTTAAAACACTGATGGCTTATAATATTTTTTGATTAAGTGTTCAGTGTAAGTGTACACGAGATATATAAAGATTGAGTGTTATTCGTCTTCAATTTCATATAGATTACATAAAGATTACATATAAGTTTTAATTGGGTGTCAGAAACTCTGATAATTCTGTTGCATGTAGCGACCTTGCTCTATCAACGGGAATAATAAAAGTAGACTGCATAGTATTTTGAAACATAACTTTTTTGTGTTTCGTAGATCTACATTTGAGAGAGAGAGAGAGAGAGAGAGAGAGAGAGAGAGAGAGAGAGAGAGAGAGAGAGAGAGAGAGAGAGAGATGGGGCGGGGGTTGTGTACACGGTGTGTTCACGGTCGTCTCCCAATATACAGGTAGGTAAAGGTCTATTGTTTCTTAAGCGACAAAAAAACCGTTCAATTCACACAGAATATACAAGAAACTAACACGTGTATATATACACGTGTATAGGTAGAACCAACGATCACCAATCATCTTTGGACATGTAGCCCCCCCCCCCTTCCACGAGCCCCAAATATTATAGTAAAGTAGTAAAGGAAATAATGAGCAAGTTATTTTGTAATTAGTACATGATTTATAGAGATAAAAAAATACATTAATCAACGTGTTCGTGTTCAGATTGTGACAATGGTCCCGCTTCTTCTTCTTTTTTTCTTCTTTTTTTTATACAAAACTCTGCGTGTAACCGTTTGAGGGAAAGTGAAGTGATAATTGTTTGTCGTATGAGAAACATATACACATGTCAATAAATAAATGTATATACATTAAAAAATCAATAATATTTGGTAATGCAGCCATGCATTATTCTTGCATTATTCTTGACTTTCTTTTTATCAGGGACGTATATACGTCCCTGTTTTTATCAAATGTAAAACATTTCTCGACTTTCGATTCATTCTGTTCAGTGTGATTCATTAAAATTGTCGGAATGACATTTTGCTTTTCGAACATTTAGAATGTGAATGTTGCAGTGGAACTCTTACCGACTCGCTACAAAAATATTAAAATATGTCTATCAGTTTGAAAATGATTGATATATTGGCACAGATTTTTTGTGCATGTCCTATAGCTATTTATTTATTTTCCTACACATTCAATCCCGTTTGCTTGATAGTTTTCTCTATACATGTAATTTAATTGTATTGAAAATATACAAGTACTAGAACAGTTAAACGCAGGTTCAACTACATATATGTATATATATATATCAGTATTTTTCTCTCTCGATGTTTGTATGGTTTTTCCGTTCATGAAAAGAGAAAGAAAGAAAGAGAGAGATGGATGGAGAAGACAAAGAAAGAGAGAAAGAAATGCATGTTTATAAATATACAAGTACATACTTGTATATATATACGCTTGTGTGATTCTAGCTGTTATTATGAATAATTCGATAAAATAAGACGTCGAAAACATTTATTTCAGTAGAAAGTTACTTTTAACATATGTATAGATTTCCATAGGTTTTCGAATAAATTGGGGGAATATAATGGAAATTTCGAGAAAACAACTTGATTCCTTCCTAAAAATTGACAAGCAAACAACTATATATTTATACATGTTTTCAAAGCCTTCTCTTTTATCATAAGGGTTTCGAAAAATATGACGATCTCTGCTGGTTTCTATTTTGGAAACACGATTTTTCATTCATTATGTAGAAAAAACATTTAAAACAGAGTTGGTCTTTAGACCCAAAGATCGTGGAACAGTCTCGTGAACGGTAAGCTACCGTAGACTAGAATGCATGTTCTTGCTGATAATAACAATTTAATAACAATACATCTATATGTTAGTATAACTCATGAACTTCCATCAAATATTTATTTCAGTCATCATTCTTTTTTCTTTTCTTTTTTTTGGAGTAGATGCAAGATTTTTTCTTTTACTTTTAGGAAGTAGTTTACCACTAACAGACTTTTAATGAGCTGATCTAGATTGGATTCGGAAGATAGGGTAGAATCCCCCCCCCCCCCCCGGAAAAAAAATCAAATTTCGTAAATTTTCTTTGTAAAGTGACCAAAAATATGCCTCGACCCCCTCCCCCGACAAACCTGAATACCCCCCCCCCCAAAAAAAAATACTCTGAATGAACGCATGAATTTACTGGGTGGGTTTAAATACAAAATTTACACATGTTGGAAATTTTGTATTTACACCCACCCAGTAAATTTAAAATTTACAACATGACAATTCTTAGAGAGAACAGAACTGGGTCAAACTTAAAAGGAGTGATATACGGACTATATAAAACTCGTATCACCCAACTTCATGTAATATAATAAATTAATCACAGCAATAAGTAAACTTCTCTTCTGAACATAATCATAAGGCAAAATGTTAACTTTACAGCCATCTGAAATAATTTACAAATAAAATGACATAACTATAAATGGCAGGCGTACATTTTAAGTCCACAGTCGTAAGAATTCTGTGTTAGAGATTTCCCTTTATTTTTAAGTCATTCGCGCTTTTTTATTTCCTAAATTTGCGTAAAGAAATTAATAATTTTATCTATGCATTTTTTAGTACAATGAAATAAAAGACTAACATACAAAAAAAATAATTAATAAATGAATACAATAAAAAAATAGCAATTAGTTGTTTAGATTATGGATTCTGCGTAATTTTTTTTTTACTTTCATGATTTTAACTAATTTAGTGAGTGTTAATCAATAAATGTGGTATTTTTTTTTTATCAATATTAATATGATCATTTTTTAAGTTAGAAAATAAAAGTAAAACATTATTTAAGATCGCCCATCAGGTAAGCGGCAGGTGTGCTCTTTTCTCGGCGGCGAATGCATTCTGCGTAGGAGTTGTCTACTTACCCAACTTTTACTTAGTTTGTGTTATTTAATGAATATAAAGTCATTTTTTTATTGCTATTAGATTTTATTTTGTTATAGAAAATTTGAAATATCCATCAATAAACGGCGGGTATACAGATTTCTTCTGCTGCCGTATGAATTCTACGTACGAGTTATCCATCTTTACCAACATCTTTGATTTTTCGTCGATAAATCCGTAATAAAAGCTTATAAAAATATTTTGTTGTGTTAATTATCATTATTTTATCACATTTAATCGTAATCAATGATAATTATATCGATATATAGCTGCATTTGCCGTGGGACTTATGTGGGACTTACGTGGGACTTGTTTTAGTATCACCCTTACACGAAGGTTGCAGGTGTCATAACAGTATTTCACTGAAGGTTCACGTCAAAACATGGCTGAGCCAAAATAATTCCCGAATTTTCCTTTGAATCCGGGGCGGTTCCGCTCGAGACAGGAGCTGATTTTTTTTATGAGATGAAAAACAATGTGTAAGAGGTCTAACTATCCCAGTTTTGTAATAATGCGAGGTCATTTGAATTTTTGATGCGCGTTGTTTCTGGAGGGGGGTGAAAAGTCCCGGGCTTGATTTTCAAGCACATGTGTAACTTCGATGTAAACAAAGTCGCACGCCTTGCTGGATGCACGTGTGTATTTTGCTAGAAACTTGTAAATGAAGCGTTGTTTAAAAAGATGTCAAGAGGATTTTTTCCAGAAGTTCGTTTTGAATTTTTAATCTGTATGTAAAGTTGTGCAATTTTGGTAAGAATATATAGTAGAATTTAATACTGTAGTGCAACCTGCAGGAAAACGGGCTTGCAATGTTAAAAATTGTTTTACCTGTGTTTTAGGTGTTAAATCAGTGTGTTTAGACGAAAAATGACAAACAATGGGGTTTTGTAGCCAGCAGCACGCTTATTTTGCTTTTAATGATGCATACAAAATTAGCCCAGATTTCCTCTGAAATGTTCTACTGCCTCAAAACAATGAGCCATTTATAGTAGATCGGACCGTCTAAACTGTCCGGAAAATTTTTAGCAGATCAAATACGATGTAGTATTCATCGTCGTAAACAACAAAATATTCTACGGGGTGTGAATATCAAATAAAATCGGTTGTTTAGGCCCTTGTGTTGCAGTAAGAAATGCTCAATTTATGTCCAAAATTGAGAAATATTGATACGAAAGCGGAAAAAAGCTGAGATGTATCACTCATGTTAGTTAGATTAGAACAATACCGTGCTATTTTGGACAAAGGTTCTCACCATTTTCATAAATTGTATGAAATAATGACGTTTTCTCTACCCCACCCCCCAGAGGCAGGGTCATTGAATTTTTGGCCGACATAATTTCTGGGGTCCACATGATATTAATTAATTTGCGTCATTTTATACATTTTCATACATCACTTGTCAATTTAAAACCAAAAAATCACTGAATATCAAAACACCGTGTAAATGCATACAGTATAACTTTGATCATATTTTCATAAATCAGTGGCCACCGTGTACACCGTGGTGTTAAAAAATCGCTCATGACTTTCTGAAATGAGTAGATATCTTCATAATTTTTTTTTAGTCACACAACACAATGAGTATTAATCAATTTATTAATGTTGATTTTGCGATAACAAAAAATGAGTTATATTGCAGGTGTCATAACAGTATTTCACTGAAGGTTCACGTCAAAACATGGCTGAGCCAAAATAATTCCCGAATTTTCCTTTGAATCCGGGGCGGTTCCGCTCGAGACAGGAGCTGATTTTTTTTATGAGATGAAAAACAATGTGTAAGAGGTCTAACTATCCCAGTTTTGTAATAATGCGAGGTCATTTGAATTTTTGATGCGCGTTGTTTCTGGAGGGGGGTGAAAAGTCCCGGGCTTGATTTTCAAGCACATGTGTAACTTCGATGTAAACAAAGTCGCACGCCTTGCTGGATGCACGTGTGTATTTTGCTAGAAACTTGTAAATGAAGCGTTGTTTAAAAAGATGTCAAGAGGATTTTTTCCAGAAGTTCGTTTTGAATTTTTAATCTGTATGTAAAGTTGTGCAATTTTGGTAAGAATATATAGTAGAATTTAATACTGTAGTGCAACCTGCAGGAAAACGGGCTTGCAATGTTAAAAATTGTTTTACCTGTGTTTTAGGTGTTAAATCAGTGTGTTTAGACGAAAAATGACAAACAATGGGGTTTTGTAGCCAGCAGCACGCTTATTTTGCTTTTAATGATGCATACAAAATTAGCCCAGATTTCCTCTGAAATGTTCTACTGCCTCAAAACAATGAGCCATTTATAGTAGATCGGACCGTCTAAACTGTCCGGAAAATTTTTAGCAGATCAAATACGATGTAGTATTCATCGTCGTAAACAACAAAATATTCTACGGGGTGTGAATATCAAATAAAATCGGTTGTTTAGGCCCTTGTGTTGCAGTAAGAAATGCTCAATTTATGTCCAAAATTGAGAAATATTGATACGAAAGCGGAAAAAAGCTGAGATGTATCACTCATGTTAGTTAGATTAGAACAATACCGTGCTATTTTGGACAAAGGTTCTCACCATTTTCATAAATTGTATGAAATAATGACGTTTTCTCTACCCCACCCCCCAGAGGCAGGGTCATTGAATTTTTGGCCGACATAATTTCTGGGGTCCACATGATATTAATTAATTTGCGTCATTTTATACATTTTCATACATCACTTGTCAATTTAAAACCAAAAAATCACTGAATATCAAAACACCGTGTAAATGCATACAGTATAACTTTGATCATATTTTCATAAATCAGTGGCCACCGTGTACACCGTGGTGTTAAAAAATCGCTCATGACTTTCTGAAATGAGTAGATATCTTCATAATTTTTTTTTAGTCACACAACACAATGAGTATTAATCAATTTATTAATGTTGATTTTGCGATAACAAAAAATGAGTTATATTGCAGGTGTCATAACAGTATTTCACTGAAGGTTCACGTCAAAACATGGCTGAGCCAAAATAATTCCCGAATTTTCCTTTGAATCCGGGGCGGTTCCGCTCGAGACAGGAGCTGATTTTTTTTATGAGATGAAAAACAATGTGTAAGAGGTCTAACTATCCCAGTTTTGTAATAATGCGAGGTCATTTGAATTTTTGATGCGCGTTGTTTCTGGAGGGGGGTGAAAAGTCCCGGGCTTGATTTTCAAGCACATGTGTAACTTCGATGTAAACAAAGTCGCACGCCTTGCTGGATGCACGTGTGTATTTTGCTAGAAACTTGTAAATGAAGCGTTGTTTAAAAAGATGTCAAGAGGATTTTTTCCAGAAGTTCGTTTTGAATTTTTAATCTGTATGTAAAGTTGTGCAATTTTGGTAAGAATATATAGTAGAATTTAATACTGTAGTGCAACCTGCAGGAAAACGGGCTTGCAATGTTAAAAATTGTTTTACCTGTGTTTTAGGTGTTAAATCAGTGTGTTTAGACGAAAAATGACAAACAATGGGGTTTTGTAGCCAGCAGCACGCTTATTTTGCTTTTAATGATGCATACAAAATTAGCCCAGATTTCCTCTGAAATGTTCTACTGCCTCAAAACAATGAGCCATTTATAGTAGATCGGACCGTCTAAACTGTCCGGAAAATTTTTAGCAGATCAAATACGATGTAGTATTCATCGTCGTAAACAACAAAATATTCTACGGGGTGTGAATATCAAATAAAATCGGTTGTTTAGGCCCTTGTGTTGCAGTAAGAAATGCTCAATTTATGTCCAAAATTGAGAAATATTGATACGAAAGCGGAAAAAAGCTGAGATGTATCACTCATGTTAGTTAGATTAGAACAATACCGTGCTATTTTGGACAAAGGTTCTCACCATTTTCATAAATTGTATGAAATAATGACGTTTTCTCTACCCCACCCCCCAGAGGCAGGGTCATTGAATTTTTGGCCGACATAATTTCTGGGGTCCACATGATATTAATTAATTTGCGTCATTTTATACATTTTCATACATCACTTGTCAATTTAAAACCAAAAAATCACTGAATATCAAAACACCGTGTAAATGCATACAGTATAACTTTGATCATATTTTCATAAATCAGTGGCCACCGTGTACACCGTGGTGTTAAAAAATCGCTCATGACTTTCTGAAATGAGTAGATATCTTCATAATTTTTTTTTAGTCACACAACACAATGAGTATTAATCAATTTATTAATGTTGATTTTGCGATAACAAAAAATGAGTTATATTGCAGGTGTCATAACAGTATTTCACTGAAGGTTCACGTCAAAACATGGCTGAGCCAAAATAATTCCCGAATTTTCCTTTGAATCCGGGGCGGTTCCGCTCGAGACAGGAGCTGATTTTTTTTATGAGATGAAAAACAATGTGTAAGAGGTCTAACTATCCCAGTTTTGTAATAATGCGAGGTCATTTGAATTTTTGATGCGCGTTGTTTCTGGAGGGGGGTGAAAAGTCCCGGGCTTGATTTTCAAGCACATGTGTAACTTCGATGTAAACAAAGTCGCACGCCTTGCTGGATGCACGTGTGTATTTTGCTAGAAACTTGTAAATGAAGCGTTGTTTAAAAAGATGTCAAGAGGATTTTTTCCAGAAGTTCGTTTTGAATTTTTAATCTGTATGTAAAGTTGTGCAATTTTGGTAAGAATATATAGTAGAATTTAATACTGTAGTGCAACCTGCAGGAAAACGGGCTTGCAATGTTAAAAATTGTTTTACCTGTGTTTTAGGTGTTAAATCAGTGTGTTTAGACGAAAAATGACAAACAATGGGGTTTTGTAGCCAGCAGCACGCTTATTTTGCTTTTAATGATGCATACAAAATTAGCCCAGATTTCCTCTGAAATGTTCTACTGCCTCAAAACAATGAGCCATTTATAGTAGATCGGACCGTCTAAACTGTCCGGAAAATTTTTAGCAGATCAAATACGATGTAGTATTCATCGTCGTAAACAACAAAATATTCTACGGGGTGTGAATATCAAATAAAATCGGTTGTTTAGGCCCTTGTGTTGCAGTAAGAAATGCTCAATTTATGTCCAAAATTGAGAAATATTGATACGAAAGCGGAAAAAAGCTGAGATGTATCACTCATGTTAGTTAGATTAGAACAATACCGTGCTATTTTGGACAAAGGTTCTCACCATTTTCATAAATTGTATGAAATAATGACGTTTTCTCTACCCCACCCCCCAGAGGCAGGGTCATTGAATTTTTGGCCGACATAATTTCTGGGGTCCACATGATATTAATTAATTTGCGTCATTTTATACATTTTCATACATCACTTGTCAATTTAAAACCAAAAAATCACTGAATATCAAAACACCGTGTAAATGCATACAGTATAACTTTGATCATATTTTCATAAATCAGTGGCCACCGTGTACACCGTGGTGTTAAAAAATCGCTCATGACTTTCTGAAATGAGTAGATATCTTCATAATTTTTTTTTAGTCACACAACACAATGAGTATTAATCAATTTATTAATGTTGATTTTGCGATAACAAAAAATGAGTTATATTGCAGGTGTCATAACAGTATTTCACTGAAGGTTCACGTCAAAACATGGCTGAGCCAAAATAATTCCCGAATTTTCCTTTGAATCCGGGGCGGTTCCGCTCGAGACAGGAGCTGATTTTTTTTATGAGATGAAAAACAATGTGTAAGAGGTCTAACTATCCCAGTTTTGTAATAATGCGAGGTCATTTGAATTTTTGATGCGCGTTGTTTCTGGAGGGGGGTGAAAAGTCCCGGGCTTGATTTTCAAGCACATGTGTAACTTCGATGTAAACAAAGTCGCACGCCTTGCTGGATGCACGTGTGTATTTTGCTAGAAACTTGTAAATGAAGCGTTGTTTAAAAAGATGTCAAGAGGATTTTTTCCAGAAGTTCGTTTTGAATTTTTAATCTGTATGTAAAGTTGTGCAATTTTGGTAAGAATATATAGTAGAATTTAATACTGTAGTGCAACCTGCAGGAAAACGGGCTTGCAATGTTAAAAATTGTTTTACCTGTGTTTTAGGTGTTAAATCAGTGTGTTTAGACGAAAAATGACAAACAATGGGGTTTTGTAGCCAGCAGCACGCTTATTTTGCTTTTAATGATGCATACAAAATTGCCCAGATTTCCTCTGAAATGTTCTACTGCCTCAAAACAATGAGCCATTTATAGTAGATCGGACCGTCTAAACTGTCCGGAAAATTTTTAGCAGATCAAATACGATGTAGTATTCATCGTCGTAAACAACAAAATATTCTACGGGGTGTGAATATCAAATAAAATCGGTTGTTTAGGCCCTTGTGTTGCAGTAAGAAATGCTCAATTTATGTCCAAAATTGAGAAATATTGATACGAAAGCGGAAAAAAGCTGAGATGTATCACTCATGTTAGTTAGATTAGAACAATACCGTGCTATTTTGGACAAAGGTTCTCACCATTTTCATAAATTGTATGAAATAATGACGTTTTCTCTACCCCACCCCCCAGAGGCAGGGTCATTGAATTTTTGGCCGACATAATTTCTGGGGTCCACATGATATTAATTAATTTGCGTCATTTTATACATTTTCATACATCACTTGTCAATTTAAAACCAAAAAATCACTGAATATCAAAACACCGTGTAAATGCATACAGTATAACTTTGATCATATTTTCATAAATCAGTGGCCACCGTGTACACCGTGGTGTTAAAAAATCGCTCATGACTTTCTGAAATGAGTAGATATCTTCATAATTTTTTTTTAGTCACACAACACAATGAGTATTAATCAATTTATTAATGTTGATTTTGCGATAACAAAAAATGAGTTATATTGCAGGAAAACGGGCTTGCAATGTTAAAAATTGTTTTACCTGTGTTTTAGGTGTTAAATCAGTGTGTTTAGACGAAAAATGACAAACAATGGGGTTTTGTAGCCAGCAGCACGCTTATTTTGCTTTTAATGATGCATACAAAATTAGCCCAGATTTCCTCTGAAATGTTCTACTGCCTCAAAACAATGAGCCATTTATAGTAGATCGGACCGTCTAAACTGTCCGGAAAATTTTTAGCAGATCAAATACGATGTAGTATTCATCGTCGTAAACAACAAAATATTCTACGGGGTGTGAATATCAAATAAAATCGGTTGTTTAGGCCCTTGTGTTGCAGTAAGAAATGCTCAATTTATGTCCAAAATTGAGAAATATTGATACGAAAGCGGAAAAAAGCTGAGATGTATCACTCATGTTAGTTAGATTAGAACAATACCGTGCTATTTTGGACAAAGGTTCTCACCATTTTCATAAATTGTATGAAATAATGACGTTTTCCTCTACCCCACCCCCCAGAGGCAGGGTCATTGAATTTTTGGCCGACATAATTTCTGGGGTCCACATGATATTAATTAATTTGCGTCATTTTATACATTTTCATACATCACTTGTCAATTTAAAACCAAAAAATCACTGAATATCAAAACACCGTGTAAATGCATACAGTATAACTTTGATCATATTTTCATAAATCAGTGGCCACCGTGTACACCGTGGTGTTAAAAAATCGCTCATGACTTTCTGAAATGAGTAGATATCTTCATAATTTTTTTTTAGTCACACAACACAATGAGTATTAATCAATTTATTAATGTTGATTTTGCGATAACAAAAAATGAGTTATATTGCAGGTGTCATAACAGTATTTCACTGAAGGTTCACGTCAAAACATGGCTGAGCCAAAATAATTCCCGAATTTTCCTTTGAATCCGGGGCGGTTCCGCTCGAGACAGGAGCTGATTTTTTTTATGAGATGAAAAACAATGTGTAAGAGGTCTAACTATCCCAGTTTTGTAATAATGCGAGGTCATTTGAATTTTTGATGCGCGTTGTTTCTGGAGGGGGGTGAAAAGTCCCGGGCTTGATTTTCAAGCACATGTGTAACTTCGATGTAAACAAAGTCGCACGCCTTGCTGGATGCACGTGTGTATTTTGCTAGAAACTTGTAAATGAAGCGTTGTTTAAAAAGATGTCAAGAGGATTTTTTCCAGAAGTTCGTTTTGAATTTTTAATCTGTATGTAAAGTTGTGCAATTTTGGTAAGAATATATAGTAGAATTTAATACTGTAGTGCAACCTGCAGGAAAACGGGCTTGCAATGTTAAAAATTGTTTTACCTGTGTTTTAGGTGTTAAATCAGTGTGTTTAGACGAAAAATGACAACAATGGGGTTTTGTAGCCAGCAGCACGCTTATTTTGCTTTTAATGATGCATACAAAATTAGCCCAGATTTCCTCTGAAATGTTCTACTGCCTCAAAACAATGAGCCATTTATAGTAGATCGGACCGTCTAAACTGTCCGGAAAATTTTTAGCAGATCAAATACGATGTAGTATTCATCGTCGTAAACAACAAAATATTCTACGGGGTGTGAATATCAAATAAAATCGGTTGTTTAGGCCCTTGTGTTGCAGTAAGAAATGCTCAATTTATGTCCAAAATTGAGAAATATTGATACGAAAGCGGAAAAAAAGCTGAGATGTATCACTCATGTTAGTTAGATTAGAACAATACCGTGCTATTTTGGACAAAGGTTCTCACCATTTTCATAAATTGTATGAAATAATGACGTTTTCTCTACCCCACCCCCCAGAGGCAGGGTCATTGAATTTTTGGCCGACATAATTTCTGGGGTCCACATGATATTAATTAATTTGCGTCATTTATACATTTTCATACATCACTTGTCAATTTAAAACCAAAAAATCACTGAATATCAAAACACCGTGTAAATGCATACAGTATAACTTTGATCATATTTTCATAAATCAGTGGCCACCGTGTACACCGTGGTGTTAAAAAATCGCTCATGACTTTCTGAAATGAGTAGATATCTTCATAATTTTTTTTAGTCACACAACACAATGAGTATTAATCAATTTATTAATGTTGATTTTGCGATAACAAAAAATGAGTTATATTGCAGGTGTCATAACAGTATTTCACTGAAGGTTCACGTCAAAACATGGCTGAGCCAAAATAATTCCCGAATTTTCCTTTGAATCCGGGGCGGTTCCGCTCGAGACAGGAGCTGATTTTTTTTATGAGATGAAAAACAATGTGTAAGAGGTCTAACTATCCCAGTTTTGTAATAATGCGAGGTCATTTGAATTTTTGATGCGCGTTGTTTCTGGAGGGGGGTGAAAAGTCCCGGGCTTGATTTTCAAGCACATGTGTAACTTCGATGTAAGACAAAGTCGCACGCCTTGCTGGATGCACGTGTGTATTTTGCTAGAAACTTGTAAATGAAGCGTTGTTTAAAAAGATGTCAAGAGGATTTTTTCCAGAAGTTCGTTTGAATTTTTAATCTGTATGTAAAGTTGTGCAATTTTGGTAAGAATATATAGTAGAATTTAATACTGTAGTGCAACCTGCAGGAAAACGGGCTTGCAATGTTAAAAATTGTTTTACCTGTGTTTTAGGTGTTAAATCAGTGTGTTTAGACGAAAAATGACAAACAATGGGGTTTTGTAGCCAGCAGCACGCTTATTTTGCTTTTAATGATGCATACAAAATTAGCCCAGATTTCCTCTGAAATGTTCTACTGCCTCAAAACAATGAGCCATTTATAGTAGATCGGACCGTCTAAACTGTCCGGAAAATTTTTAGCAGATCAAATACGATGTAGTATTCATCGTCGTAAACAACAAAATATTCTACGGGGTGTGAATATCAAATAAAATCGGTTGTTTAGGCCCTTGTGTTGCAGTAAGAAATGCTCAATTTATGTCCAAAATTGAGAAATATTGATACGAAAGCGGAAAAAAGCTGAGATGTATCACTCATGTTAGTTAGATTAGAACAATACCGTGCTATTTTGGACAAAGGTTCTCACCATTTTCATAAATTGTATGAAATAATGACGTTTTCTCTACCCCACCCCCCAGAGGCAGGGTCATTGAATTTTTGGCCGACATAATTTCTGGGGTCCACATGATATTAATTAATTTGCGTCATTTTATACA